>NW_027332137.1:0-55663 GCF_048418815.1 Hemitrygon akajei | reverse complement strand
GGATGCCCCGAGGGAGAATTTCTAGAATGCCTGCGAGGTGGCTTCAGAGAGCAGCTCGTGGTTAAACCCACTATCGCCAAATCATTTCATTTCCTCGCGGCCCGATACCGGTCGGCGGCCCGGTGGCTGGGGACCACTGCACTAAGGGATTTGCTATTCTGGATAGGGTGTGATGCAATGAACCGGGATTGAATTTGCAATTTGAGAAGGGGAAGCACAACGTAGATGCAGTGTTGCAGTGGAATGAAGGAAACTGCAGAGGCGTGAGAGAGGAGCTGGCCAAAGTGATTGTAAAAGACCTTTGGCACCGATAACGTCAAAGCAAGACTGGGTGGAATTTCGGGAAGCAATTCAGAAAAGCGCAGGATATACCACATCCGAAGGATACAGAAGTGTTCAAAATGCAGATAGTCCATAAGACCATAAGGTGCAGGAGCAGGTTAGGACATTCGGCCCATCGACTCTGCTCTAACATATCACCATATCATCCTGGTTGATCCAATTTCGTCCCAGACCCAATCTCCTGTCTTCTCACCGTATCCTTTCACACCCTGAACAATCAGTAAATATGACCTTCTGTAGTAAATGTACAGAGAGACTCGGCCTTCACCGCTGCCTGTGGCAAAGAATCCCATAGATTCAACCACTCTGGCTAAAGAAATTCCTCCTCATTTCCGTTCTAACAGGATGCCCTCTGTTATGGCTCATCCGGTCTCAGACCCACCAATCACAGGAAAAATCCTGCCCACATCCACTCAATCAAGGCTCCGCCTTCAACGAGTTCACCCCTTATTTTTCTGAGTTCTGGCCCAGAGACATCACTGGTGATATGACAACCTATTCAATACTGGAACGATTTCCGTGCACCTCCTCTGAACCCCCTGGAGATTCAGCACATCCTTTCTAAGACAAGGAGCTCAAACCTGCTCAAAATACTACAAGTGAGGCCTCACCAGAGCTTTTTTAATGTTCCAGCATTTCGTCCTTGCTTTTACCTTTTAGTCCTCATGAAATGAATGCTCTGTATTCCATCTGCCGTTTCCAATCCTAATCTGTCCAGCTCCTTCTGTGGCCTCTCTACGTCCTCAGAACTACCTTTCCCTCCATCTCTGTTCATGTCCTCTGCAGATTTTGTAACAAAGCCATCAAATACATCATCCAAGTCATCGCCATATAGCAGAGAATAATCGGTCCCATCACAGACCCCTGTGGAATACCACTGGACATCTGCAGCCAGACAGAAAACGCTCCATTTATTCACACGTTCTGCCTCCTGTCGATCAGCCACTGCTTTATCTGTGCTGGACTCTTTCTGTAATATCATGAGCTCGTAGCTTGTTAAACAGCCTCATGTCTGCCACCTTTTCAAAGGCCTGAAATTCAAAGAACACAACATCAACCGATTTGTCAGGAAACTATGCTGACTCCGGCCCTTTTTATCATTTGCCCAAAGTTCCCTGAAACATCATCCTTAATAATCGAATCCAACATCTTCCCAAACACTGAGGTCAGACCAGCTGGCCTTCAGTTTCCTTCCCTCTGCCTCTCTCGCTTCCTGAAGAGTGGAGTGACACTGTTGTACTCCCCTTTCTCCGGAATCCCTCTTCCACAACACACTGGTCCTTACTCTTCACTTATTCCCTATTCTTCCTTATCTCTCTTCATCTCCCCACTCTGTCTTCTCCCTCTTTCAATCCCCACTCTCCCTTCTCTCTCTGTCTCTCTCTCTCTCTCTCTCTCTCTCTCTCTCTCTCTCTCTCTCTCTCTCTCTCTCTCTCTCTCTCTCTCTCTCTCTCTCTCTCTCTCTCTCCTCTCTCTCTCTCTCTCTCTCTCTCTCTCCCTCTCCCCCTACACTCCCTTTTCTCTTTTACTACCCCGTCTCTTCATATCCACTCCCCGTCTCTCTCCGGGACCCCACACTCCCTTCTCTCTTCTGTTCCCCTCTCTCCCAAATCTCTCTCCCAGGCCCCACTCCTCCGTCTTTCTTCTCCCCAATCTCACCTCATTCTCTGCCACTCCCCACTTACCTTTGTCTGTCCCACTCCCCATTCTCCCTTCTCACTCTCCCAGTCCCCACTTTTCCACTCCCTAACCCACTCCGAATCCTTTCTTCTCTCCCACTACACAATCTCACTCTATCTCACTTCTCACTCTCCCTTCTTTCTCTCAAAACCGCAACAGATTCCTTCACTCTCACACCCTCCCCACTCTACCTCCTCTCTCCCACTCCGTACCCTCACTGTGTTCTCCTCCGCTCCATGTTCCAGTTTCTCTCTCACAACTGGTCCCTCTCTCTCACATTCTCCACTCCTTCCCTTTCTCACATTACCCGATCCCTCTACGTTCTCTACCATTGCACACAGCCCCTTCTCTGTGTCTGCAACTCCCCACGCTGCCTTCCCTCTCTCCCACTGCCCAACCGCCCTCACTCTCCCTCTCTCTTTCCTACTCCTCACACTTCATTCTCTCTCTCCGTTATCTGTCCCCAATCCCCACGTTCCCACTCTCACTCATCCTGACTCTGTCCCCCACTGCCCGCACCCGCTTTTCTTTCTCATAAGCACACTGTCCGATTTCTCTCACTTTTCCCACTCTCCCTCAATTTCTCCTACTCCTTAATATCCCATCTCTCTTTCACTCTCTAGACTTCCCTTTCTCCCCACACTCCCTTCCCTTCTCCCCACTCTCCCTTCCCTTCTCCCCACACTCCCTTCCCTACTCCACACTCTCCCCTCCATTCTCCCCACTCTCCCTTCCATTATCCCCACACTCCCTTCCCTTGTCACACTTCCCCTTCTCCCTTCATCACCCTCCTGGAGGGACTGGAATATATGCAGAG
This sequence comes from Hemitrygon akajei, assembly GCF_048418815.1. NCBI lineage: Eukaryota > Metazoa > Chordata > Chondrichthyes > Myliobatiformes > Dasyatidae > Hemitrygon > Hemitrygon akajei. Next base: position 52,824 of record NW_027332137.1, on the reverse strand, counting down.
GGGGGGGGGCATCAGCCCAGGTCCGCAAGACCGAGGCAAGGGCTCCAAACACTATCGCTCCCCGCTTATACACGCAGGCAGCTGTACACAGACCTGCTGCGTGCAAGGGTGGACCGTGATAGCATAGATGGCATCCCCACCCCAACCTATATACCCTGTGGAAGGAGCATTGCAGTGGCAAATCTAGCTACAACAAGACCACCATCCGTCCCGCCACCAAATCCGAGGCAGGGGATGCCCCCAGCCCCCAGACCGCCCGGCCAGACCATGCCCACACCAACCTACCCTCTGCACCTCTCTTACCTGCCTCGCCTACCCTCAAGACAGGTTACTATCGATGCAATGCTCCTCAGACAGGATGAAGAGGTCAATACTCCCCAATGCCATTAGGCTTTACAATTCTACCGCCAGGACTTAAGAACTTTTTAAAAGCTATTATTAATGCTTTTGAGATAGTGATTTAGATGCATATCATATTTTTTTACTGAGTTAAGTATTGTATGTAATTAGTTTTGCTACAACAAGTGTATGGGACATTGGAAAAAAGTTGGAATTTCCCCATGGGGATGAATAAAGTATCTATCTATCTATCTATCTAAGACAGAACTCATAGATTTCCTGAGACAGGAAATGCCCCACCTCAACCATCAAGGCGCCTCACCACAGGGGTGGCAGACCTTCTCCCCACCCCCATAGGATGAAGGCCAGGGCCCCCGGCGCATTTGCTCTCTCGCCCTCTCCCGCCCGGGGGACCTGAGGCCACATATACCTGTCGTAGTACACTGGGGAAAGAGAAACACGCAGAGGTGGATGGCACTTGTCGATGCAGGTGCCCAGCACACCGTCCTCCCAGGCAATCCTGCCACATAGCGCGCTACAGCCCCTTCGAGCGGCAGCTACTAGCCTGTTACCTGGCGTTCATCGGCACAGAACACCAAACAGGCCCCGTCCCTGTCGTCCTCCGCCCCCATCTCCCCATAATGCGATGTGTCAGGTCCCCTGATTCCTCCCACAGAGAGGGCCGTCCTCCATTGTCAAGTGGAAGCTACATTGCTGAACCCGGTCCTGAAGGGGTCAGCCGCCTCCATGAACAAGTCATGGCTTTCCCCCAGTCCCAGAACCCGGCCCCGGACATCCCCAAGGTACAACCCTCCTCAGTGTGTTGGGGTCAACCCTTCGATTCCCTCGATCCCGACGACAAACTGCACGCCTGGTTCACAGACGGCTCCAGCCGCTGGAAAGGGGGAGACCATTGTGGACAGCGGCAGCACTTCATCCCGCCACGGGGAAAATTTTAACCACAGAGAGGGAGGGGGGTTCCAGTCAACTTGCCGAGCTGGCAGCAGTAGCCCTCCCCCTCCAAAACACCACCGGACCAATCCACATCTACACTGACTCCTGGGCTAATGGCATTGCAGTGTGGGTGGCCACACCGGGAGCACCGGATGCATTCCGGCCCTCACCCCATCCTCCCGTCACCACAACAGGGACCGTGTTCCCCTCGTCCTCACCTACCACCCCACCAGCCTCCGGATCCAGCATATTATCCTCCGCCACCTTCAACAGGACCCCACCACTAAGCACATCCTTTCCCTCTCTACCACTCTCTGCTTTTCGCAGGGATCGTTCCCTCCGCGACTGCCTGGTCCACACGTCCCTCCCCACAGATCTCCCACCGGGTACTTATCCCTGCAAGCGTAAGTGCTACACCTGTCCTACACCTCCTCTCTTACCCACCATTCAGGGCCCCCAGACAGTCCTTCCCAGAGAGGCAACACTTCACTTCTGATCTGGCGGGGTCATCTTTTGCACCCGGTGCTCCCAGTGCGGCCTCCTCTACATCGGCGAGACCCGACGCAGATTGGGGGACGGCTTCGTCGAGCACCTCCGCTCCGTCCGCCACAACAGACAGGATCTCCCGGTTGCCATTCACTTCAACTCTGCTTCACATTCCCATTCGGATATGTCCATACATGGCCTCCTCTACTGCCATGATGAGGCCTAAACCCAGGTTGGAGGAACAACATCTCATATACCGTCTGGGTAGTCTCCAGCCCCTTGGCATGAACACCAAATTCTCCAACTTCCGGTAATTACCTCCCCCTCCCTACCCCATCCCACTTTCACTCTGCCTCCTCTTCCAGCTGCCTATCACCTCTCTCATGATTCTGCCTTCTTCTACTACCCATAGTGCTTTCCCCTTACATTCCTTCTTCAGCTTTCCTGCCTGTCCCCTCCCTGCTTCCCCCTCCCCCACCCCTCGATCTTTCCTCTGATTGGTTTTTCACCTGGCACCTACCAGCCTTCTCCTTCCCCACCCTGACCCACCTTCTTTGTAGGGCCCCTGCCCCCTCCTTCGTCAGTCCTGACGAAGGGTCTCGGCCCGAAACGTTGACTGCTCGTTTCACACGGACGCTGCCGACCTGCTGAGTTCCTCCAGCTTGTTTGTACGTGTTGATCTTTACTTAACTGTGTTTCCTAATATGATCTTCCAAACCCAAAACTGATTCGAAGATTTTCCGAATTCCCGTCTGAAAAAACGTGAGATCAACTCTTTTATCAAAAATATAATGCAAACTCTCGATTACCACACATTCCAGAAGTTTTCATAAAAGAGACATTCATGATATTGGCCTATAACAAGGAGGATCAGCCGGGGAGCTGCAGGTTTTAGAATGGACACTATTACAACAACCATTGTCCATGTGGAAGGTGGATGGCCAAACCTCCAAATACGATTCAAAAAGTTAATATTTTTCACACAAGAAGCTACATACAAACCTGTTGAATCAAGAATTTCTACTACAAGTTGTGTCACACATTTTATTCCTAGTCACAACTCTATACCCTGCCCCTTTCCTTATAAAAACTGGCAACATCACCCCTCTACCAACTAACCTGTCAAGCCAAACGACAATATATTCCAGCACAGGAATAAAAACTTAAAATGTGCAGGTTTCCTGAACAGATATAACATCGGAAGAGTCTGACAAATCAGAAATAAATTCTTAATGTCTTGACCATTATAAATCAGATTTGTTGCATTTCCTTGATATATTTTAATACTATTATGTATGTTCACAAGTAGACTGGGATACAGAGACCCCACCCAACAAAACTTCATTTAAAGCTTCCCACAAAACACCAGTTACGCCAAGATACCTTTCTGCAGCTTTCACAATAATTTTAATTTCCTCTGTAGGATGAGATGTCTGAGCAGTACAATTCACCACATTGGTTATAAACATCACAAACTTCATTTCATCCAGCAGTGAAGTATCTTTGGTGAGAGAACTGTGATGCCGGCATTTATCCACTGACGTCACAGTCTGTTCTCTGAGTGGGATCACTTTATCCAGTTTACCTGCTCTGCTTGCTGTACTTGTCCTTGAACAGGCCCTTCTGCTCACTGTGTTGTTCTGAACCTATTGAACTGGTCACTTCATGCCTTACTAACCAATCCCTTCTGCCGACACAAGGTCCACATCCCTCCATTCTCCTCACATTCACGTGGTATCTAATAACCTCTATCACATCTGCCTCCACCACCACCCCTGACATTCACTCCAGACCACCCACCACTATGGAAATGAAAAACAAAACTTGAAACGGAAATCTCCTTTAAACATCCTGAGTCTGGTTTTTAACATCTTTGTCTTTTCTAATTGTTTTTTTTCCAACAGCAGCTATTCAGAGAGAAGATGCAAAATTAGACTAAATTTCAAAATGCATAAATAGTGCAAAAAGGACCAATGAGGATGTGTTCCCCCTTTCTCCTGAACTGCAAGGAAATAGATTGCTCAGCCCTCTGGCTAGGATCATTATGTCCTCATTGTCCACGGGAATGGTCCCGGACGATTGGAGGGAGGCGAATATTGTCCCCTTGTTCAATAAGGGTAGTAGGGTCAGTCCGGATATTTATAGAACTTTGAGCCTTACATCTGTGGTGGGAAAGCTGTTGGAAAAGATTCACAAAGATAGGATCTATTGGCATTTAGAGAATCATGGTCTGAACAGTGACAGTCAGCATGGCTTTCTGAAGGGCAGATCGTGTCTAACAAGGCCTGATGGAGTTATTTTAGGAGGTAACCAGGCATATAGATGACGGTTGTGCTGTGGATGTAATCTACATGGATTTTAGTAATGCATTTGATAAGGGTCCACACGGTAGGCTTATTCAGAAAGTCAGAAGGCATGGGATCCAGGGATGTTTGACCAGGTGGATTCAGAATTGGCTTGCCTGCAGAAAGCTGAGAGTTGTGGTGGAGGGAGTACATTCGGATTGGAGGGTTGTGACTAGTGGTGTCCCACAAGGATCAGTTCTGGGATCCCTACTTTTCGTGATTTTTATTAACGACCTGGACGTGGTTGGCAAGTTTTCAGAAGACAGAAAGGTTGGTGGTGTTGTGGATAGTGCAGAGGATTATCAAAGATTGCAGAGAGACATTGATAGGATGCAGGAGTGGGCTGAGAAGTGGCAGATAGAGTTCAACCTGGAGAAGGGTGAGGTGGTACACTTTGGAAGGACAAACTCCAAGGCAGAGTACAAAGTAAATGGCAGGATACTTGGAAGTGTGGAGGAGCAGAGGGATCTGGGGCTACATGTCCACAGGTAGACAGAGTAGTTAAGAAAGTTTATGGGGTGTTAATTCTCATAAGTCGATGGATAGAGTTTAAGAGTCGCGATGTAATGACGCAGCTCTATAAAATTCTGGTTGGGCCACACTTGGAGTACTCTGTCCAGTTCTGGTCACCTCACTATAAGAAGGATGTGGAAGCATTGGAAAGGGTACAGAGGAGATTTACCAGAATGCTGCCTGAGTTAGAGAGTATGGATTATGATCAGAGATTAAGGGAGCTGGGGCTTTACTCTCTGGAGAGAAGGAGGATGAGAGGAGAAATTATAGAGGTATAGTTGATATTAAGGGGAATAGATAGAGTAGACAGCCAGCGCCACTTCCCCAGGGCACCACTGCTCAATACAAGAGGACATGGATTTAAGGTAAGGGGAGGGAAGTTCAAGAGGAAGATTTTCTACTCGGAGAGTATTGGTGCGTGGAATGCACTGTCCGGGTCACTGGTGGAGGCAGATACACAAGTGAAATTTAAGAGGCTGCCAGACAGGTATATGGAGGAATTGAAGCTTAGGGAGGCAGATTTAAGGGTCGGCAAAACATTGTGGGCCGAAGGGCCTGTACTGTGCTGTATTGTTCTATGTTCTATTTATTTCTCGCTGGAATCTCTCTTTTAATTTAATTTTTTATTGAAGGCACGACACAGTGCAGAAAACGTAATGCATTACATTTTCCTCCATTTTGCTTTAATACCTTACCCCTAAACAACACCACAATGTCATCAGTGGGGCCTTCTGGGAGTTGTAGTCATTGGTCCTCGCTCGCTCCCTGTCAAAGCATGTTTCGTCAGCCACCACAGACGTCACCGAAACAGACCCACCGAGGCGCGAAGAGGAATCATACCCGTCCTTGTGGGCGCCGAGGCCGGCGAGACCGACAGAAGCAATGCGCCGATCTCCGCCATGGCGATGGAGCGGAAGAGGAGGGGCTGATCATGGGCCGATTTCCTCCAGCCTATCGTAGCTCAGACTTAACACTGACCCCTGCTGTCATTGGCTGCGTTGCCTGTCGCTCAAATGGGAACTCAGAGGGTGATTAGTTTTATGTGAATTTCAGTCAGCCTTCCTGGCTCTATGAGTTTGGATTTGGATTTATAACGGGACAGGAAACAAATCGGGAGAAATGTGAGTTTTTATGTGATGGTGCATCAGTCTCCGAGTTACATTATTAACAATAAAAGGGCAAAGGCCGTGGTGAGGAAGGAGGTGATTTACTGGAGGTTATATGGAGATAATATTGGAAGGGATATCAAACTTGGAATTGTTTGGGACATGATTTAGAAAATGGGGGGATTTGTGGGGATCATAATATTCCAGAGTTGATTAATAAGGGCAAAATGATTGTTACTGAAATAGGGAAGGTTGTGTTACTGGCAGGGTCATTTGCTCAGATACATAATCAGGATAATTTAAGTGAAGAAGTTAAACAATGTAGGGATATGTTTTTCAGTGAATACCCTGATGTGCTGGAAGTCAACTGTAGCAATGATAGTATCACTGATGGAGAGATTTCTTTGTATGAATTTAAGAAGTCTGTTAATAATGCAGGTCAGGTGTCCCCAGGAAAGAGTGATATTTGAAATTGTAATTGTATATAATTCGCTTTCGTGAAAATATTAATGTTTGAATTGTGCATCTACTTTCCTCATGGAAAATGGAAATAGTAGTGCCTATTCTAAAACCTGGCAGATCCCCATTTGATCCTTCTAGTTAAGGGCCTATATCGTGAATGTCTCATTTATGTAAACTTATGGAATGTATGGTAATCAAGCGCTTGAGTTATATTTTGGAAAGAGTGATGATGAAGTGTTTTATTAGAGTGGATTTTGGAAGAGTGAAATGACATTAGATTCAGTTTTAAGTTTGGAAGATGATATTCAGAAAGCACAATTAAATAAAGATGTTCTATTAGCAGTATTTCTTGATACTGAAAAGGGAAATGATATGGAAGAAAGGACTTTTGATTAAATTAGGAGTGAGGGGAGATTGTTAATTTTTCTGAGTTTTTTATTTGGACGGACTGTGCAAGAACGGGTCGGCATGTTATGTTTGTGTTTCTATGAGATAGAGAATGGGATCCCACAAGGCAGTATTTGTAGCCCTTCATTATTTAATACTATGATTAATGATATTTTCTCTGAGATGAGAAAATGGGATACCCTGGGTAAATCACAATATACAGATGACGTAGCTTTATAGATTAGAGGTATTAATTGCAATTTACAATTAATAGGTCAAACAGTGGGCAGATTGATGAGGATTTTAAGCTTTCAGTCGTTAAAACACATTACGTGGTTTAAAAACAGAATTAATAGACTTGCACTTGATGTTAAATTATATGATTACTATCTTGAGGAAGTGTCAGTGGTAAGATTTCTCAATATGTGGATGGATAATAAGCTGACATGGAAGCACCTAACTGATAAATGTAAAGGAGCTTTAAATCTCCTCAGACATCTATGTGGGTATTCTTGGTGCAACATGAAAATCTTTGTTGACCAATTATATTTGTTTAATTTGATCTGTTCTTCATTATGTCTGCGTGGCTAATGGATCAGCTTCATCTTTAAATTAAAGATGTTTGTATGTGATACCATTACAGACTTTAATATTGTTTTCTAGTGCAGTAATGTTGTCTCCTGTTTTCGCTTTACTGATTGCAATGGGACAATTGCCCTCAAAGGAACAGAGGTTCAAGTTGTTGTCAACATACTGGATTAATTTGCGGGGGCAAGGAAATAATCATCCTGTTAAAGGTATGCTGGAGGACGGTTGGGGACATCACAAAAAAAGTGTTTTTTTTTTGTTTTGGGTGGCTGGGTTCTTACCACGCTGGGAATACGGGTGTATTTGATGATACAATATGTCCCACTGTAGCTTTCTCTGTAACCACACCTTGTTTTTTCCAATGACTTCAGTTGATTTTAGGTTACATGATCAGATTCAGTTCTGCCTGAGAGTCTGTTGGTTCATCAGTATATTAATAAAAGTTATTATCATTCAGTAACCATTTTTACAGATGCATCAAAAGATAATTTATCTGGGGATGTTGCTGTGGCTGTTTTTGTGTGCCTGAATTGCAGCTAAGGATAAAGAAATGACATATAGTCATTTATCAGCATAGAAAGCAGAATTCTTTGCCAACAGCTTAGGCTTACAGTGGGTGGAGGAAATTGGTCCTTATAATTTGCTCAGAATACATTTCGGTTTTGATGAGTCTTAAACGGGTCATTCTGGCAGTAGGTCAGATTGACTGTTGGAAACTTGTCAAACGGTATTTGAGTATAGGAAACTGATACAGGACTTTGTGATATGGTGCAACTCAAACTACCTGCGTCTCAATGTCACCAAGACCAAGGAGATGGTGGTGGACTTTAGGAGATCTAGGCCTCATATGGAGCCAGTGATCATTAATGGAGAATGTGTGGAGCAGGTTAAGACCTACAAGTATCTGGGAGTACAGTTAGACGAGAAGCTAGACTGGACTGCCAGCACAGATGCCTTGTGCAGGAAGGCACAGAGTCGACTGTACTTCCTAAGAAGGTTGGCGTCATTCAATGTCTGTAGTGAGATGCTGAAGATGTTCTATAGGTCAGTTGTGGAGAGCGCCCTCTTCTTTGTGGTGGCGTGTTGGGGAGGAAGCATTAAGAAGAGGGACGCCTCACGTCTTAATAAGCTGGTAAGGAAGGCGGGCTCTGTCGTGGGCAAAGTACTGGAGAGTTTAACATCGGTAGCTGAGCGAAGGGCGCTGAGTAGGCTACGGTCAATTATGGATAACTCTGAACATCCTCTACATAGCACCATCCAGAGACAGTTTCAGCGACAGGTTACTATCGATGCAATGCTCCTCAGACAGGATGAAGAGGTCAATACTCCCCAATGCCATTAGGCTTTACAATTCTACCGCCAGGACTTAAGAACTTTTTAAAAGCTATTATTAATGCTTTTTGAGATAGTGATTTAGATGCATATCATATTTTTTACTGAGTTAAGTATTGTATGTAATTAGTTTTGCTACAACAAGTGTATGGGACATTGGAAAAAAAGTTGAATTTCCCCATGGGGATGAATAAATTATCTATCTATCTATCTATCTATCTATCTATCTATCTATCTATCTATCTATCTATCTATCTATCTATCTATCTATCTATCTATCTATCTATCTATCTATCTATCTATCTATCTATCTATCTATCATATATAAAGTTTGATTTATATGTCTGCACATTATGGGCCCTGCACATCACACTGTTGAGGGAAATGATGATGTTGACTGTTTAGCACCAAAAGCTGTTAAATGTTAAGCTGTGGATATAGACCTTCCACTTAGCAAATTAGAAGCTAAAGGGTTGGTAGTGTTAAGAATTAGGGGCTTATGGCAAGACGTAGGATAATGGACATAAGGACAGACACCTTTACAGAATACATACACCTGTTGGGTTTATAGAAGAAGGGCTTAAAACAAGGGAAGTAATGATATTGACTCGACTTAGAAATGCCCACACCATGCCTTGTTCGTAATTGGAAAACTTCATTCTGTGTCGTGTACATTTTGTCATTATGAAACTGTCGAAACACATACTATTTCAATGTGAAGCGGAAAGGCTGAAGAAAAATCAAATGCAGTCTTCAGTACAATTTTTGCGAGGGTAGAAAGTTTTCAGATAAAAACTTTATTACATTATCGGACTGACTTTAAATTAATTCACAGTTTGAGCTGGAAAAGGCATGTAATAATTGTGTTAAACCTAAGGAAATGGCATATAAGGTAGCAAAGGTGAGTGGGATGTTGGATTATTGGGATGCTCTTAAAATCCAGCAAAAGGCAACGAGAAAAGCCATAAGAATGGTCAAGAAGAAATATGAGGGCAAACTGGCCAATAATATATATCAGGATACTAAATGTTTAGTTTTCAATTACATGAAGAGTGAAAGGGAGATGAGAGTTGATACTGGACCACTGGAAAATGATGCTTGTGAAGTAGTAATGATGGACAAAGAAATGGCAGATGAACTTAATGAACGATCTTCACTGATTTTTCCAGTCAGCACCTCACACACTTGTCCCATTTAACCTCTCTTATTACGGGTGGACTTTAGGACCCAGGGGAGCTATGGATCCGCCGCCCTCAGCTGCTGCTGAATCACCGGTGTTTCTGTTCGGTTGACGGATGCGGTGAACAAGTAAAAATTAATCGATCGATTAATTCTCATCTCGTGTTCATTTCACTCCATAGAACCATAGAACACTACAGCACAGAAAACGGGCCATTTGGCGCTTCTAGTCTGTGCGGAAACCTTATTCCGCTTGTCCCATTGACCTGCACCCATTCCGTAACCCTCCAAACCTCTCCCATCCATGTATCTATCCAATTTATTCTTAAAACTTAAGAGTGAGCCCACATTTAGCATGTCAGATAGCAGCTCATTCCACACTCCCCCCACTGTCTGAGTGAAGAAGTTCCTCCTCATGTTCCCCGTAAAGCTTTCCCCTTTCACCCTAAAGCCATGTCCTCCCGTTTTTATCTTTCCTAATCTAAGTGGAAAGAACCTACTCGCATTTACTGTCTATACCACTCATAATTTTGTAAACCTCTGTCAAATCCCCCGTCATTCTTCTACGCTGGAATAAAGTCCTAACCTGTTCAATCTTCCCCGGTATCTCAACTCCTGAAGACCTGGCAACATCCTGGTAAATCTTCTCTGCAATTTTTGAATCTTACTGATATCCTTCCTATAGTTAGGTGACCAGAACTGCAAATAATACTCCAAGTTTGGCCTCACCAATGCCTTATACAACCTCAGCATAACATCCCAACTCCTGTACTCAGTACTTTGATTTATGAATGCCAGGATGTCAAAGGCCTTCTTTACAACCCTGTCTACCTGTGACGCCACTTTCAGGGAATTATGTACCTGAACTCCCAGATCCCTTTGTTTTTCCGCACTCCTCAGTGCCCTACCATTTACTGTGTATGTCCTACCTTGGTTTGTCCTCGAGTCTGAGAAGCAATCATCCACTACCACTCTCTGTCTTCTTCCACGCAGTCAATTTCGAATCCAGTTTCCAACCTCTCCATGGATACCTAGTGTCTGAACCTTCTGAACTAACCTCCCATGTGGGACCTTGTCAAAGGCCTTACTAAAGTTCATGTAGACAACATCCACAGCCTTTCCTTCATCTACTTTCTTGGTCACCTCCTCGAAAATCTCAACAACATTCATTAAATACGATCTACCATGCACAAAGCCTTACTGACTATCCTTAATCAGCCCTTGGCTGTCCAAATACTTGTATATCCGATTTCTCAGAACACCTTCCAATAATTTACCTACTACTGATGTCAGGCTCACTGGCCTGTAATTACCTCGTTTACTATTGGAGCCTTTTATAAACAATGGAATAACAAGAGCTACCCTCCAATCCTCCGGCACTGCACCCGTGGCTGAGGACATTTTACATATTTCTGTCAGGGCCCCTGCAACTTCTACTCTAGTCTCTCTCAAGGTCCGAGGAAATATCAAGTCAGGCCCGGGGGATTTATCTACTTGTATGCGCTGTAAGGCAGCAAGCACCTCCTCCTCTTTAATCTACAAATGTTCCATGACACTACTGCTTGTTTCCCTTCCTTCCATATACTCTATGCCAGTTTCCTGAGTAAATACTGATGCAAAAAAAACTGTTTAAGATCTCCCCCATCTCGTAAGGCTCCACACATAGACGACCACTCTGATCTTCTAGGGGACCAATTTTGTCCCTTACTGTCCTTTTACTCTTAATATACTTGTAAAAACCCTTCAGGTTTTCCTTCACATTATCTGCCAAAGCCACCTCATGTCTTTTTTCCTTCCTGATTTCCTTCTATAGTATTTTCTTACGTTTTCTATACTCTTAAGTAACTCATTTTCTCTTTGTTGCCTCTAACGTCTCTCTTTTTCTTAGCCAGATCGCCAATATCCCTCGAAAACCTAGGTTCCCTATGCCTGTTAACTCCGTCTTTAATCCTGGCAGGAACGTTCAAACTCTGCACTCTCAAAATTTCACATTTGGAGGCCTTCCACTTACTGAACACATCCTTGTCAGGAAGAAAAAACTTATCCCAATCAACTCGAGGACCAGACCGATCCTTATCCATAATTAACTTGAAACTGATGACATTATGGTCACTGGTCCCAAAATGTTCGCCTGCACATACTTCTGTCACCTGACTGTCTGGTTTCCTAATAGGAGATCAAGTATTGCATCCTCTCTTGTAGGTACCTCTATATATTGATTTACAAAACTTTCCTGAAAACATTTCACACACTCTAAGCCATCTAGCCCTTTTACAGTGTCGGAGTCCCAGTCAATATGAGGAAAGTTAAAATCCCCTACTATTAAAACTCCTGTTTCTTTCATCGGTCTACTATCTTTATATAGGATTGCTCCTCCAATTCTCTCTGACTATTGGGCGGTCTGTAATACACCCCTATTAGTGTTGTCACACCTTTCCCGTTCCTCAGCTCCACTCATATAACCTCTGTAGACAAGCCCTCCGGGCTGTCCTGTCTACGCACAGTTGTGATATTTTCTCTGACGAGTAATGCCACTTCTCCCCCTTTCATCCCTCCCCATCATGTCTGAAACAACGAATATTTCTATCATGTATAAACCTTAGGTGGGAGGTTATCTTTTTGTATTAATGTATTAAAAATAAATTATAAATTCTACCAATGGAACCTCTTACTAAAGGATTCATATTCAAAATAGTATCCAACAAATCAGATTCTTGCATATATGGAAACAGATAATTATTTTTGTAAAAAATGTCTAAACTGAAGATATTGCAGTAAGTGTGTATGAGAGAGAGAGAATATTTGCTAATTAACTCTTCAAAAGTCATCAATCGACCATCACAAAATAAATGAAAATAAAACTAAATAAATGCAAAAATACGGATCCCCTTAATCACTAAAAATTAAACAACAATGGGAGAAAGAACTTAATATGACCTTTGTTAATGAAGATGTTCAATTCTTCTTTAATATGTGCCAATCAGTGTTTAATTCAATTTAAAATTGTTCACTGTTACTATTTAACAAACGAGAGACTATCCAAAATATTTCCTAACATAGGCAATTATTGCGATAGGTGTAAAACTGAAGTAGCCACTTTTTCACATATGTTCTGGTCATGTTCTTCATCAAAATCTTTTTGGAAAACTTTATTTTCTACAATTTCTAAAGCTCTGAAAATTAATTTACAACTTAATGTACAAACCTTTGATTTCTGTCTATACATGCAGTCCTCACATGACCTTTATCCTCCTCCACCTCACTATCTGCTCTAACACTCTGGTTCCCCTCCCTCTACAAATCTTTTTTACCGACCTCCCCCCCCCCCCCCCCCCGAGCAGCACTGACAAATCTACCCGCAAGAATGTTAGTCCCCCTCCAGTTCAGGGGCAAACCGTCCCGTCGGAACAGGCCCCACCTTCCCGGGAACAAAGCCCAATTGTCCAGAAACATGAAGCCCTCCCTCCTGCACCATCTCCTTAGCCACGTATTTCGCTGCACTCTCCGCACATTTATATTTACAGGGACTTTACTCCTGACGCCGGTCCCGGGACCCGACCCGTTTACAGACCCGGAGCGGAACCGGAGCACATTCTCAGCCACTGGTTTTCATCCCAGGTCGCGAAGAAAGGATAAAGTTTCCCCGTGAATTTATTCCCAGTGAAGGTGTGGAGATGGGACTTGGTCTCCGCGTTGTAAAATGAAACTGTCCCGGACTCGTAACTGAGATAAACTCCCACCATCCCGGGGATTGGACCGGCAGGGAGACAGGACTCGTGGGCGGGGAGAACACGGATCACGTCACAATCCCGATGTAACACGTCACCATCCCGCCCGATGAACCAGAATCCGGACTCCGGACTCTGACTGACCGGTCCCTTCCTCTCCACAGACTCTGCGGCGACTCCCAGACACCAGAACCGATTCTCCGTCACCTCCACTTCCCAGTAATGTCTCCCCGATGTGAATCCCTCCGATCCCAGCACACAAGGCCAGTCTGTGAATCTCTTCCCGGTGTCAGGGAGATCCCTCCGGCTCCAGGTACATCTCACACTCTTCCGATCCTCAGACACCTCGAGCAGCGGATTCGCCGTTTCCACATCCACGGTGACAGAGACTGGGGGGAGAAGCAGAGAATTAGAGAGTCCCCGGGGATCGGGGGGAGACTCGGGCAGCGCGGCCCCGAGGATCGGAGGGGAGACTCGGGCAGCGCGGCCCCGAGGATCGGAGGGGAGACTCGGGCAGCGCGGCCCCGGGGATCGGGGGGAGACTCGGACAGCGGGGCCCCGGGGATCGTGGGGGGGGGGTTGGGGAGACTCGGGCAGCGCGGCCCCGAGGATCGGAGGGGAGACTCGGGCAGCGCGGCCCCGAGGATCGGGGACGAGTCGGGCAGCGCGGCCCCTGGGATCGGGGGGAGACTCGGGCAGCGCGGCCCCAGGGATCGGGGGGGGGAAGACTCGGATGAACAACTAATGTCTCCCCAGAGCTTTTACGCTGGGCGGAGAGCAGAGAGACCCCTGGCCCTTGACTCCTCAGACAGGGGAAACATCCTCCCTCACTCCTGCCTGTCGACCCCTGAAAGAATTTTGTGTTTCCATGAGATCTCCTCTCATTCTTCGAAACAGGGAACAGAGAACATAGAGCAGTACAGCACAGGAACAGGCCCTTCATTCGCTGTTTACATTCATTTCTGAATGAGAAGTTGGGCAGTGTGATGGTTTGAGACAGTAAAGGAGGTGATAATGGGAACCAGTAGGGGGGAGATAAATGGCAGATTGACCCAGGTGGGGGAGGGGTGGAAAGCCCGTGGGTGAACTGTGTGTGTAGACGTAATGAGAAGCTAGAGGGGGCAAAGACGACAGATGAGGATGACTTTGTCCCCTTTCCCATAACCCCATCCCTCGCAGCCCCTCATTAGGACAGAGGATGAATTTGCAGGAACCCTTAAGCAACACAGGTCATGATGAAGTGTTTCAGTCTGAATCGTGGACTGTTTACTCTTTTCCATAGAAACTTCCCGGCCTGCTGTTCCCCCAACAACTTGTGTGTGTTACTCCGCTTTAAATATACTCAATTATTTGGCCTCCACAACTTCCTGTGCCAGATTCACTATCCTGTGGATAAAGGAATTCCTCCTCATCTCTGTCCTAAATGGACATCCTTATAGTCGGAGCCTGTGCTTACCGTTCTCAACCAACCCACATCCTCCCAACACAAACTCTCTCCAGACAGGTGTCAGAGAGATCTGGCGAGACCCTTCATCAGGACCTGTGTAGCTTGGATTACGAGCATCCGCAGATTTTCTCCTGTTTGATTTTTAAAGCAGAAGTTAATAAGTAAACTTCTTGATTGGTCAATCTGCTCCACCATTTAAACATGAGCTGATCCATTCTCCCATTTATTCCCACTCCCCCACCTTCTCACCATGACCTTTGATGCCCTGGCTACTCACTTACTTATCAATCTCTGTCTTAAATACACCCAATGACTTGGCTTCCACTGCCGCAAGAAATTCACAGATTCACCACCCTCTGGCTAAAAAAATTTCTTCACATCTCCATTCTGAATGGGCGCCCTTCAATCCTTAAGTCATGCTCTCTGGTACTAGACTCCCCCACCATGGGAAACAACTTTGCCTCATCCACTCTGTCTATGCCTTTTAACATTCAAAATGTTTCTGTGAGGTTCCCCCTCATTCTTCTAAACTCCACGGAGTACAGTCCAAGAGCGGTCAAATGTTCCTCATATGTTAACCCTCTCATTCCCGGAATCATTCTAGTGAATCTTCTCTGAACCCTCTCCAATGTCAGAACATCCGTTCTTAAATAAGGAGCCCAAAACTGCACACAGTATTCCAAGTCATGTCTTACCAGTTCCTTATACAGCCTCAACGTCACATCCCTGCTCCTGTACTCTATTCCTCTGGAAATGAATGCCAACCTTGCATTCGCCTTCTTCACCACCGACTCAACCTGGAGGTTAACCTTAAAGGTATTCTGGACGAGCACTCCCAAGTCCCATTGCATCTCAGAACTTTGAGTTCTCTCTCCATTTAAATAATAGTCTGCCCGTTTATTTCTTCTACCAACATGCATGACCATACACTTTTCAACATTGTATTTCATTTGCCACTTCTTTGACCAGTCTCCTAATCTATCCAAGTCTCTCTGCAGACTCTCTGTTTCCTCAGCACTACCGTCCCCTCCACTTATCTTTGTATCATCAGCAAACTTAGCCACAAAGCCATCTATTCCATAATCCAAATCGTTGATATACAACGTAAAAAGAAGCGGCCCCAACACGGACACCTGTGGAACACCACTGGTAACTGGCAGCCAACCAGAATGGGATCCTTTATTCCCACTCTCTGTTTCCTGCCAATCAGCCAATGCTTTATCCTCATATGTAACATCCCCGTTATTCCATGAGCTCTTACCTTGTTTAGCAGCCTCATGTGTGGCACCTTGTCAAAGGCCTTCTGAAAATCCAAATACACAACATCCACTACATCTCCCTTGTTTAACCTACTTGTAATCTCCTCAAAAAATTTCAATGGGTTTGTCAGGCAGGATTTTCTTTTAAGGAAACCATGCTGAGTTTGGCCTATCTTGTCATATGCCTCCAGGTGCTCTGTAACCTCATCCTTGACAATTGACTCCAGAAACTTCCCAACCACTTCTCAAGCTAACAGGGCTATAATTCACCTTTTGCTTCCTTGCCTTCTTCTAAAATACCAGAGTGGCATTTGCAATTTCCACTCCTCCGGAACCATTGCCAGAGTCTATTGACTTTCGAAAGATCATTACTAATGCCTCCGCGATCTCCACAGCTACTTCCTTCAAAGCACAAGGGTGCATTCCATCTGGTCCTGGAGATTTATCTACCCTTAGACTATTCAGCTTCCTGAGTGCTTTTTCTGTCGTAATTGTAACTGCGCACACTTCTCTTCCCCGACACCCTTGAGTGTCTGGTATACTGCTGACATCTTCCTCAGTGAGGACTGATGCAAGTACTCGTTCAGTTCCTCAGCCATCTCCTTATCTCCCATTACAATTTCTCCAGCATCATTTTCTATCGGTCCTATATCCACTCTCACCCGTTTTTTATTCTTTATATACTTGAAAAAGCTTTTAGTATCTTCTTTGATATTATTTGCCAGCTTCTTTTTATAGTTCATCTTTTCCCTCTTAATGGCCTTTTTAGTTTCCTTTTGTAAGCTTTTAAAAACTTCCCAATCCTCTGTCTTCCCACTAATTTTTGCTTCTTTGTATGCCCTCTCCGTTGCTTTTACTTTGGCTTTGACTTCTCTTGTCAGCCACGGTCGCATCCTTTTTCCATTCGAAAATTTCTTCTTTTTTGGAATATATCTGTCTTGCACATTCCTCACTTCTCGCATAAACTCCAGCCACTGCTGCTCTGCCGTCCTCCCGCTAGTGTCCCTTTCCAGACAAATTTGGCCAGTTCCTCTCTCATGCCACTGTAATTTCCTTTACTCCACTGCAATACCGACACATGGGATTTCGGCTTCTCTTTCTCAAATTTCACAGTGAACTCAATCATGTTATGATCACTGCCTCCTAACGGTTCCTTCACCTCAATCTCTTTAATCACCCCTGGGTCATTACACAATATCCAGTCCAGTACCTCTGATCCCCTAGTGGGCTCAAAAACATGCTGGTCTGAAAAGCCATCTCGTAGACACTCTACAAATTGTCTCTCTTGAGATCCAGTGTCGACCTGATTTTCCCGATCCACTTGCATGATAAAATCCCCCACAATTATCATAACACTGCCCTTCTGGCAAACCTTTTCTATTTCCTGTTGTAATTTGTAGTCCACCTCACTGCAGCTGTTAGGAGGCCTGTAGATAACTGCCATCAGGGTCCTTTTACCCCTGCTATTTCTTAGCTCAACCCATAAAGATTCTGCACCTTCCGATCCTATGTCACCTCTTTCTAATGATTTAATATCATTTCTTACCAATAAAGCCACGCCACCCCCTCTGCCTACCTGCCTATCCTTCCGATACACCGTGTATCCTTGTACGTTCAGCTCTCAGAGACATGCATCCTTTAGCCACGTCTCAGTGATGGCCACAAAATTATACCTGCCAATCTGTAGCTCTACGACAAGATCATCCACCTTATGCTGTGTGTATTTAAGTATAACACCTTAAGCCCAGTATTTGGTACTTTTTGTTTTGATTGCACTGCAACTCATCCCAGTGGCTGCAAATTTGCCCCATCACCTGCCTGTCCTTCCTGACATCTTTACTGCTCAGTATCTTAGATTTATTTCTGTTTCCCCCCTCCTCCACTCTATCATTCCGGTTTCCCATCCCCCTGCCAAACTAGTTTAAACCCTCCCTAACAGCTCTAATAAACATTCCCGCTATGATATTGATCCCCTTCGGGTTCAGGTGTAACCCGTTCTTTTTGAACAGGTAATACTTCCCCCTGAAGAGATCCCAATGATCCAAGAATCTGAAGCCCTGCCCCCTGCACCAGTCTCTCAGCCACACATTCATTTGCCTGATCCTACTATTCTTGCCCTCACTAGCACGTGGCACAGGTAGCAATCCTGAGATTACTACCCTGGAGGTCCTGCTCCTCAGCTTCCTTCCTAACTCCCGGAAATCTCTCTTCAGGACCTCCTCCCTTTTCCTCTCTATGTCATTGGTACCAACATGTACCAAGACAGCTGGCTGCTCGCCCTCTCTGAGTTGTTCATTTAAACAACTCAATCACGTCACACATTGTCAACACACACCAGACGTGATGACACACTGTAATATACAAATTCTTCAATGTGCACACTCTCCTTCAATGTGTATACACACCACACGGATACTTACCACAATCAACACACACACACACACACACACACACACACATATATCAGAGTGTGACACATGGGCACAGAAATAGGCACAAATTCCAATTTAGGATTGAAATCTGCCGTCTTTACCCAGTCTGTCTGTTCTGTGACACTGAGCTGCCCTCTGACGTGACGTCACATCAACACTTCACAGACAGACTCCGGGGTGAGATTCCTCAGGAGGATGATCTGGGAGGGTTTGATGGATGTTGAACCCATGTCCCACTTCATCAATCTGCAAGACTAAGATGTCTTCTTGAGCACTACAGCTGAATAGCCCAAGCTTATCCACTCTCTGCTTTTAACCCAAGCCCCCAGTCCTGGTAACATCCTCCTGAAGCCTCCTGTGCAGTATAATGACATCCTCCCTATATTCGGGAACCGGAAATGCAGACAATACTCCAAGTGTGGCCTATCATCGACATCAAAGGCCTTGCTGAATTTCATGTTGACAGTGTGGAATAGGCTGATGAATACAGGACTGAAAGTGTTTTTTTAGATTGGGTCAAGAAGGGCGGCGTGGGAGCTAAATTCTGAAGGAAGGCAGTTTTTTTAAAAAACTTTGCGTACAAGAACGGCGAGACTGTGCAGGACAGCGCGGACAGTTTAAAAAGATGACCACCCTATACAGCGGGCAGCGGAGTGGGTGGCAGCAGAGTGTAGGGCTTTGGCTCAACGGGCTTAGGCGGTAACGGGAAGAGGCGAGAGCGAGGCACCGACTCTTTTTCTCCCCTTGGCAAATCGGCCCGGATGGACGGGGGAACAGCAGGGCACATTAGCTAATGGTTTAAAAAGTTTGTGTGTTTGGCGAAGTAAGTGGGTGAGTAGACCCATCTTTCTTTGTTTCATTCCTGTAGAATTAGGTAGCATGTCTGCAGGGTTAGTGCTTTGTTCGGGGTGTCAGATGTGGGAATCGTGGGAGACCTCCAGCCTCCCTGATAGCCACATCTGCACCAGGTGAACCGAGATTCAGCTCCTCGGAGACCGTGTTAGGGATCTGGAGCTGCAGCTTGATGACCTACTGCTTATTAGAGAAAATGAAGAGGTGATAGACAGGAGCTACAGGGAGGTAGTCATCCCTAGGCTACAGGGGTCAGAAAACTGGGTGACTGTCAGGAGAGGGAAGGGAAATGCCCGGATAGGGGAGAGCACCCCTGTGGCTGCCCCCCTCAGCAACAAGTATATCGTTTTGGATGCTGTTGAGGGGGATGACCTGACGAGACAGGGCCATTTTCCTTCCCATTCTCCACATTCAAGTCCTTGTGCAGCCTAACTGTTTCCTCAACACTACCGGCCCCTCCACCAATCTCTGTATCATATGAAAACTTGGCAACAAAGCCATCTTCTCTCGGACAAGAGGGTATGAATTCAGGATTGAAGGACGTCCTTTTAGAACTGAGATGCGGAGAAATTACTTTAGTCAGTGTGTGGAAAATCTGTGGAATTTGTTGCCACAAGTGGCTTTTAAGGCCAAGGTATATTTAAGGCAGAGATAGATAGGTTCTTGATTAGCCAGGGCATCAAAGGTTATGGGGTGAAAGCAGGGGAGTGGGGATGACTGGAAGAATTGGATCAGCCCATGACTGAATAGTGGGGCAGACTCGATGGGCCAAATGGCCTACTTCTGTTCCAACATCTTATGATCTATTTCATCAGCTAAATCTTAATATACAGCATAAAATAATGGTGTCCTAACACTGACCCCTGTGGAACACGAGTCACTGGCAGCCAACCAGAAAAAGGATCCTTTTACTCTCATTCGCTGTTCCCCACCAATCAGCCAATATTCTAAACATGCCTGTAATTTTTCTGTAATACCATGGACTCTTAACCTGATTACCACCTTCATGTGTGGCACCTTGTCAAAGGCCTTCCGAGATTCCAAATATACAACTTCCACTGCATCCCCTTTATCGATCCTACTTGCAATCTCAAAGAATCCCAATAGGTTGGTTAGGCAAGATTTTCCCTTAATGAAGCCATGCTGACTTGTCCTACCTTGGCCAGTGTCAGCAAGTATTCCATAACCTCATAATTAACAATGGACACCAGCTTCTTCCCAACCACTGAGGTGAGGCTCGCTGGTCTATAATTTCCTTTCTGCTGCCTTCCTCCTTACTAAACCATCTCATCCGGGTGATGTGTAAGTATCGGTCTTTCAGCTTTTTCAGTACCTTCTTCCTTGTAACAGTAACTGCACTCACTTCTCTTCCCTCGCACCCTTCAACACCGGGCACAGTGCTAGTGTCTTCCACATTGAGGGCTGATGCAATATACTCATTTAGTTTATTTGCCATCTCTTTATCCCCTGTTATTATATATCCAGCCTCATTTTCTAGCGGGTCTATATTCACTCTCATCTCGATTTCATTTTTTTTACAATACTTGAAAAACAAATTGATATTGTCTGCTGGCTCGTTTTGCAAAGACAGGTATGTAAAAAGGGCCTGAAGGATCATTGGAACCTCAAGTCATCCCAACCACAAACTGTGCTAGTTGCTACCATCCGGGAAACGGTTTCGCAGCATAAAAACCAAGACCAACAAGTTCCGGGACAGTTTCTTCCACCAGTCCATCAGAGTGCTTAAATCATGCTGACACAACTGTATTTCTGTGTTATCCTGACTATTATGTTGAACATATTATTCATCATAAATTACTATAAGTTGCACATTGTGCATTTAGACGGAGATGTAACATAAAGATTTTTACTCCTCATGTAGATGAAGGATGTACGTAATAAAGTCAAATCAATTCACATTTAATTTTTCTTTTATTTCCTCTCTGTAGGTTTAAAAGCTTCCCAATCCTCTGTCTTCCTACTGTTTTTCGCTTTGTTCTCTGCTCTGTCTTTTGCCTTTACATTAACTTGTCTTCCCTTGTCAGCCACGGCTGTACTAGTTGGCCATTTGAGTATTTATTTATTTTTGGAATACATGTATCCTTCACCTTCCTCATTTTCCCAGAAACTGACACCATTTCTGCTCCGCTCTCATCCCTGCCAGCATCTCCTTCCAATTTGCGTTGGCCAACTCCTCTGCAGACCACTGTAATTCCTTTTACTCCTCTGAAATAGTACAATGTCAGACTCACAGGTCACAAAGGACTTGTGTATTTTTCTGACAATCCCGGTCACCACACTGATACACACTTTTATTCCCTATGATATCATCAAGTCAGTATTAAACTCCCAGCTCCTGTGGTAGGATTCAAATTCGTGTCTTGATGTGTTAGTTCAGTGTGCCTGGGATCGGGACACAGTAGTTCATCTGCCAGTACCGTGTACTGGTTGTATTGTGACCCTGTGCTGGTGTGTCCAGGGGTCTGACATCTCCAGCTGACCATGGACAGTGATGCCTCCCAGTTGGTGGGGTTGATGTGGAATAAACTTCAGTTCCCCTTCAGTCCATTATCACAGCCAATCCTTGCTTCAAATTATTACAATTGAGCTTCATAAACAAGGAGAAATGATCTTTGTAAGTTTTACCTTGATTAATAGTATCAAGCGTTTCTCTCAGCACTGTTTTCAACAAATAGGGGTGATCGAATTTTTCAACCGGTAGGGTCTCATCTGTCACTGACAATTCCTGGATATCGTCATTAATCCTGTAAATATTAAACTGCTGGTTATAAATTGCTATTCTGAACTATTTTACAAATCCATTCAGAGTTTTAGTAAAGAGCATGTCCTACCTTCTGTTCCGACGAGCTTCGTCCTGAAATAAATAAAACACAAATCTGATTAAACATTGACTTACTGTCCACATCCTGAATTTCATCCAAATCATGACAAGGTGTTGAAAAACTCCCAACTCCCGCAGTCACTCACTCACACGAACAATCAGAACCATGGGGAAATTTACAGGGAATGTTTCTGAAAGTTAGACCATTACTGACAGGATGAAACTTACAGGGAAGACAGGACAGGCTGTGCATTATCTTCTGGATAAGACATCAGAATGATAAAATGCAACAATTTAAGATTAGCGATGGATTTGATCTTGTGCAGGTGGAGAAAGTACTTCATTTATGGCTAACAGGCGAGAACACAGTTTTAAGGTGCTTGGAAGTAGTGTAGAGGAGATGTCAGGGGATAAGTATTTTGGAATGGGTGGAATGAGCTGCCGGCAATGATGGTGGAGGCGGATGCGATAGGGTCTTTCAAGGGACTCCTAAATAATACATGGAGCTTAGAAAAATAGAGGGCTATGGGAAACTGGAGGTAATTTCTAAAGTGAATACATGTTTGGCACAGCATTGTGGGCCAAAGAGACTGTATTGTGCTGTAGGTTTTCTTTGTTTCTATGTTTCTATTTATGGGGAGACCTTTAGTCAAAGTTAAAATTCCAGGTGATTTTTAATAAATTCCACAAGAAATTTAGTGAAGAGGATGTGGAACTCAGTGCCACAGGTGTGGTTGAAATGGAACAGCAGAGACTGACTGTAATGGGGAGTCTGGATAAACACGTGACGGACCAGGGAGTTCGGGGCACTGTTGCTGGGTGCGGTGAGTAAGTGGCAGGAGGATTGTGCATAGGGTAATTGGTAGGAGAAGATGGAACAAATGGCCTGCTCATGCCGGAGAATGGGACACAATCCCATTTAAAACTTATCCGAAAAAGTAGAGACAGTGAAATTTTCCGTAATCTGACGGAAACCAGTTATGGAGGTTATGTCTGATATGTGGGTCACATTCTTTGTTCTCATTGATTGACAGAGAGACCCTCACACCACTGCACCAGACACACTCACAGCCTGTGACTGGAACTGGGTGTTAATGGGAGTTTTAGAGGATATTTAATGTGGTAATTAAAGACACAATCAGCAGCTCTGTGTTATAATCAGAGTAAATCACTTCAGAAAAGATTGCATTCTATCCTGGGATGTACAGAAGTTGTGGAAGTCCAGTTTTGGGACAACAACAACCCTGAATAGATGCATCAATTGTTTGGTGAGAAACTGTTTACTGCCATTTGTAAATGCTGTGTGTAAGAGCAACACGTCTGTTTTCTGTCTGCATTGTATTCTGTGTTACGTGTTTATTACGATAACCAGTAACGTGAGTGGGGACGTGGTAAAGGTGAAGGGAATAAGTTACGTATTCGTACTTTGCTCTGGGCTATTTTGAGCCTGGGACTGGCAAGTGCCATATCATTTGTTGACCGATACATTGCTGAATAATTTATTATTAATGATGCTGAAATTTCATCCCTTAAATATTGTATGTTGCTGATAAAGGATCAAATATCTGTCTCCGACATTTTAGAATGTCATTAGCGGAGTGATTGGAGGTTCGTCATGCAAGGAGAACACTCTGTGTGAGGACACCAGCAGCGGCAATTGATTTGGTAGAATGGGCCGCTGTGCTGTGTTTATTTCAAATATACCGCTGTTCATTTAGTTCAATTTGACAGAAATAAATTGAAATTAAATCCCTCACCTTGAGAAATATCACACTGTCTTTTTGATCCATCTGTTCCTTGAACTTTGAGATTTCCTCCTGAATAACCTTTATATTCTCTTGAATCTTAAGAAGATTTTTCTCCATTGGATTTAGAATCCTCGCCTCTTCTTCCCTGAGATCCCTGAGTAAGCTCTGCTCTTTCTCAGTGATAATCTGGCACAGTTCAGCAAACAGAGATGTGATGTGGGACTGAACGCTGTGTGACTGTTTCTGTTGAATGAAAGGTGAAGATTAGTTTACTGCATTGCTGTGTTGTATTTCCTGATGACATGAAGGTGACCATTCGGTCCATTGGGGTCCATACTACTTCTGAGACATTCCCGTCAACCACATTCCCTCACGTTTCTTGAAACCTATTCTCCCTCACTGACCCATTAACTCCCAGCTGATTCACATACACCCTCCAGCACCTTCACAGGGTTAATTGTAGTTAACCATTCATCCAGCATGTCCTTGGAATGTGTCTGAAACTGTCATGGCCACAGGGAGAACATGCAAACTCCACACAGACAGCAGCAGAGGTCAGGATCGAACCCAGGTCACTGGAGCTGCGATAGTCGGCTATTCTGAATTAAAGGGAGCAAAACTATACAGTAATGTCAGAAATTCCGCTCAGGAAACCTCACCCGAACTCTGGAAATCTTCTTTTTCTGACGCTGCTCCTTTTTCTGGAAGTCTGATTTCTTTTTTGTGAGAGATTCTAAGGAAGATTTCAGCTGATCCTGGAAGTCAGAGAGTGAAGGAAATAGAGACAAAGATGCATCAAAAGAAACAGGTGATCAAACCCGATTATCACATAAAATGCCAGAGGAACTCAGTGAGTCAGGCAGCATCTATTCAGGGGAAATAAACAGTCGGTGTTCTGGGATGAGACCCTTCCTTCGGACTGAGAAAGAATGGGACAGATAGATAGATAGATAGATAGATAGATAGATAGATAGATAGATAGATAGATAGATAGATAGATAGATAGATAGATAGATAGATAGATACTTTATTCATCCCCATGGGGAAATTCAACATTTTTTCCCAATGTCCCATACACTTGTTGTAGCAAAAACTCATTACATACAATACTTAACTCAGTAATAATATGATATGCATCTAAATCACTAACTCAAAAAGCATTAATAATAGCTTTAAAAAAGTTCTTAAGTCCTGGCATTTGAATTGTAAAGCCTAATGGCATTGGGGAGTATTGACCTCTTCATCCTGTCTGAGGAGCATTGCATCGACAGTAACCTGTCGCTGAAACTGCTTCTCTGTCTCTGGATGGTGCTATGTAGAGGATGTTCAGGGTTTTCCCTGTAGAAGCCAGAATAAAAAGGTTGGGGATGAGAACCAGCTGACAGGTAACGGGTGAGGCAACGTGAGGGGAAACGTGGGGGAGGGTGATGAAGTGAGAAGCTGAGAGGGGACAGGTGGAAGAGGTAAAGGGCTAGAGAAGAAGGTATCTAAGGTGAGAGGACAATCGACCGTGGAGGTAACGGGGGCGGGGGATTTGGGGCTGTTTGGAGCCCTGAATGGTGATGAGGGAAGAGGTGTAGGAATCAGACGAGGCACTTGTCCCATTTTCAGGTGTCAGTGGCAGAAGGAAGATCAGTGGGGAGGAGCGAGTGGATAAGGGCGATACAGTCCGGGGAGCGATTCCTACAGAGAGCGGAGAGTTGTGGGGTGTGGGATGGAATGTGTGACGGATAGATGGTGGAATCCTGTTGTAGATGGCGGGAGTTGCAGAGAATGATGTGTTCGTTTTAGAGGTTCACGCGATGGTAAAAAGGACAAGAAAAAATGGGTTGACAGGAAACAAAGAGTAGCGATTGCCCTTTCAGAATGGCAGGCTGTGACCAGTGGGGTACCGCAAGGTTCAGTGCTGGGACCACAGCTGTTTACAATATACATTAATGATTTAGATGAAGGGATTAAAAGTAAAATTAGCAAATATGCCGATGACACAAAGGCAGTGTGAAATGTCAGGACGATGTTATGAGAATGCAGGCTGACTTGGACAGGCTAGGTGAGTGGGTGAATGTATGGTAGATGCAGTTTAATGTGGATAAATATGAGGTTATCCACTTTGGTGGCAAGAACAGGAAGGCAGATTACTATCTAAATGGAGTAAATTTAGGAAAAGGGGAAGTACAACGAGATCTAGGTGTTCTTGTACATCAGTCAATGAAAGCAAGCATGCAGGTACAGCAGGCAGTGAAGAAAGCTAATGGCATGCTGGCTTTTAAAACAGGAGTTATTGAGAATCGGAGTAAAGAAGTCTTTTTGCAGCTGTACAGAGCCCTGGTGAGACCACACCTGGAGTATTGTGTGCAGTTTTGGTCTCCAAATTTGAGGAAGGACATTCTTGCTATTGAGGGAGTGCAACGATGGTTCACAAGGTTAATTCCCGGAATGGCGGGACTGTCATAGGTTGAAAGATTGGAGCGACTGGGCTTGTATACACTGGAATTTAGAAGAATGAGAGGGGATCTGATTGAAACATATAAGATTATTAAGGGATTGGACACGCTGGAGGCAGGAAGCATGTTCCCGCTGATGGGTGAGTCCAGAACTAGAGGCCACACTTTAAGAATAAGGGGTAGGCCATTTAGAACAGAGATGCGGAAAAACTTTTTTACCCAGAGAGTGGTGGATATGTGGAATGCTCTGCTCCGGAAGGCAGTGGAGGCCAAGTTTCTGGATGCTTTCAAGAGAGAGTTAGATAGAGCTCTTATAGATAGCGGGGTCAAGTGATATGGGGAGAGGGCAGGAACGGGGTTGATTGTGTATGATCAGACATGATCACAGGGAATGGCGGTGCTGGCTAGAAGGGCCGAACGGCCTACTGCTGCACCTATTGTCTATTGAGTATCAAATTAACGTTAGTTTTACCTTGTAGATTTTAACAGCTTCTTTAATCGGCTTGAAGCGGTGCTCTCTGTGTTCCTGCGCAACCGCACAGATCACACAGATCAGTGTCTTGTCCGTTTCACAAAACAGCTTCAGTTCTTCCTCATGTTCCTCGCAGTGAACTTTACTTTCCTTCCCTTTCAGGTTCAGGTTTAGATTTCGAGCTTTTTCAGCCAGATTTGCTAAGGCCCGATTCACCCTGAGGCTGCGGTCAGCAAACACCTCTCTACATTCCGAGCAGGAGTTTCTCTCCTCCCTTTCCCAACACCGTGTGATACAAGAGCGACAGAAGTTGTGTCCACACTCCAGTATAACCGGATCGGTGAAGAAATCCAGGCAGATGGGACAAATTACTTCCTCGATCCAACTCTCGGCCTTTCTTTTCGAAGCCATGTTAACTCCCGGCACTTCCTGATTCAGAATGCTTTCACTTTCGGGGAGCTGCTGATCCCCTGCAGTACCGCGGTTGTCCACTACGCGTGCTGCAGTCTCTGGGAGTGAACATGGTTTTGCTGGATGTGTTCAGTGGAAATTCTGGCCACTGAAATTATGTTGCTGTCTGTGGGAAGGAATTGTGGTATCTATTTCATGGAGGGATCAGAAACAGATTAAGCAGGTCGGAGCAGAAATGAAAACTCGGCCACGGACTGCCCAAGCCCGGCTGCAGAAGGAGGAGGGTCGGGCATGGGGCTAACAACTCCATCCCGTAAACACCTAGTGCTACAGAAATGTCAACTGAATCTCCAAAGGCCTTATCCCTGCGGTCGGAAGGACCTTCCCCTGGAAGGCGATTGTAGTCGGGTGGGGAAAACAGAGACCACAGGGCCGATCAACCCTCGGAGATCTGCTGTTGACGGCCTGTATCCCAGTAGGCGTGATGGGCTAAAGAAGAAGCAGAACAGAAATGAAACCGGAGAGAAGAGTCTGGTTCAGTCTGAGGCCGGACTGAAAGGGACAAGTTTTGAAAAGAGAGGCACAAGGGACTGCAGACTTCATCTGGACTGTCTCATTCTGAAATGTCGATTCTCCATTTTCCTCCACAGATGCTACCTGATTCGCTGAGTTCCTCCAGCAGCTCGTTTTCCTTTTTATGGAGGTCTAAAGAGAGTCTGGCTGGTTCGTAAAACGGTAGTTAACTAAGGATTTATAGTCACTATTAAATGAGTTCATGCCATGAAGCTGGGTGTGTGGAGAGGATTTTGTGCTGTGAGGAGGTAGATGCAGTGATAATGACCGACCCGTGGCTGCAGGAAAAAGCACAGGACTGCAAATTCTACGTCACAGGGTGGAAAATATTATTATTTTCGGTGAAGTCCTGATTTCAACAGCCCTTCGTGAAGAAACGTAACCCATGTCCATCCCGGCTCCAATGGAAAACCCGGTTCCATCAGTCTGGACAAAGCCCAAAATTTGCTACTTTTATCAAAATAAACTTCATTCACTATAAAATATTGACTATGATACACCGTGCAGCGCCTTTACCCAATGAATTTAGATTCGTTGTCTATGAGGTATCTAGTGTTCTTTTACATTCGTTAAAACCGATAGGGCTGTTGTCGCCCCCTGTGGTGTTTCACTACGAATAATTGAGAGGATTCCTCAGCCAAGCCGGCCCCTCCCTCAGCAGTAGAGGAACCCTGTAATTTCAATGGTGTCCCTGCAGCCTAGAGTGTGCCAGTCGGCAGTATTCCGGAATGACAGGGGTTCCCAGCTTTTCTCATGCTCTCCGGACATCTCGATGTGATGACAGACCAACAAGTTTCGGGCATCTTCCCTCGTGCTCCCCGGCAGCACTCGCTGTCCATTTTCCTGCGCGTCCTGGGAACAGCCCGAGGATCAGTGAGCCTTCTGTCACGCAGCTGCTGTGGCACAGGCCCTTGCATCTTTCTCTACAGATCTTCGCCAGCCCACAGTCCGCAAAGAGGTGAGTGACCGTCTCGTCTCCACTGCAGTAATCTCGGGGCAGCGCGCTGTGGGAGTGATCTCCGGGCATGCAGCAAGGATCAGACTGGGAGGGACCCTCTCGCCGCCAGACAGGTGAGGTCTTGGTGCCTGTTGGTGAGATCTGGTGAGGAGGCATTCTACCAGATGGTCTGATAAGGGAACCACTCCACTGTGTCCATCCAGCACATTCCATGCTGACCACTGTCTGGTGTTCTTGTGGTCAAAGCTGCTGGTCTGAAAGAACTGTCACCAATTTCATGAACACAAGGTTCACATGGAGAAGCTTCCTTACTGAGACAGACACAGTCTCAGAGGGTATTTACAGGGTAGGGGCAGGAATGATGTTTCTCTTGGCTGGGCAGTGGAACCAAGGATCACAGACTCAAAATCCTAGGACTGAGATGAAATTTCCCCAACACAGTGCATGAATATTTGGAGTTTTCTCCACAAGTTTTCTAAATTAAACGGACATATTTAGGGGCTCGGCGATGTTGGGAACGTTTCAGGAAAGTGGCGCGGAGGACAAAGATCTGCCATGCTCCGAGTGAGGGGCAGAACAGTGCAACGGGCCGAATGGCAACGCCCGCTCCTGTTTCTTATTTTCTAAATCACGAGTTGACCTTTGCGCCTTGTTCTCCCTTGGCCTTCAGCCTGTCGGATTGCACAGGGGAGCGGTGAGAGCTCCGGAGATCCATCAGCAGCCGCTGCGGTTATTTCATGCTCTTGTTATTTATCGCTGTTTCTGTATTTGCATTTGCACAGTTTGTTTCCTTCAGCAGTCTGGCTGATCTTTCACTGCCTGCTTCTGTTATGGTTACTATTCTATACTTTTTCTAAGTATGTCCGCAGGAAAATGCTTCTCGGGGTTGTATGTGGTGACTTATTTGTACTCTTGATAATAAAATTTACTTTGAAATTTGATTTTCGGGGATTTTCCTTTAATTCTGAGAACAAACTGTGACTGACATCTCCAGCTCCCAGCAGCAGCCCGTCCTCACACACTCACAGCCAATCAGCGATCACTGTTGGGAGAAGGATGCTCCCATTGGCTGAGGGGTGTCAGTGGGCGGGACGCTGAGCGCAAGGCCGGGCCGGAGTTTGGAACCGGGACCGAGTGAGGCCGGAGACCGGGAGCTGCACCTCGGGTTTCGGCTGCACCACCGGCGGGTCGTGAATCCTTTCGAAGGCAGAGCTGAAGAGACTGGCGGAGATTCCGTGAGATGTTTCAGCTACACGGAGGCGCCCGGCCTTTCCCCGCCGAGGATCGGGGCCTGTTGTCTGGAGTTGTCTCCCAGACCCGTCCCTTCCTGCTGGGAGACGGGAGCTGCCCCGCAGCGGCTGCCGATGGATCTCCGGAGCTCTCACCGCTCCCCTGTGCAATCCGACAGGCTGAAAACCAAGGGAGAACAAGGCGGAAAGGTAAACTCGTGCTTTAGAAAATAAGTAATAGGAGCATGCCTGGCCACTCGGCCCGTTGCGCCTATTCCACCCTTTCCTCAGAATAGTCCTTTCTATTTAAATCTTTTTATTGATTTTAAACAAACACAACTGAAACATGAATACAAAGAGCTTGAGAGTACATAATTAATAGGTTGAGGTATAAATACAAATAGATAATAATAACCTCCCAAACTCATAGTGGTTACAGAAAATGGAAAAAATACGTAGCCCCCCCCCCAAAAAAGAAAAAAATACCTAACCGACATGGGCCATTGCATTATATCAATTATACACAGTAGCGTCAATAACTCCACACCTCCATCGAAATAATTAAGGATAATAAAAGTAAGGTTTTGGAAAAGTCAATTTAGCTTATATGAAAATGTTGAATAAATGGTCTCCAAGTTTCTTCATATTTAACTGGAGGGACAAAGACAACAGTTGCAATTTTTTCTAAACTCGAACAAGAAATAGTTTGAGAAAACCACTGAAATCTAGTTGGAGGATTAATTTCTTTCCAGTTCAACAGGATAGATCTTCTAGATAGATAGATAGATAGATAGATACTTTATTCATCCCCATGGGGAAATTCAACTTTTTTTCCAATGTCCCATACACTTGTTGTAACAAAACTAATTACATACAATACTTAACTCAGTAAAAAATATGATATGCATCTAAATCACTATCTCAAAAAGCATTAATAATAGCTTTTTAAAAGTTCTTAAGTCCTGGCGGTAGAATTGTAAAGCCTAATGGCATTGGGGAGTATTGACCTCTTCATCCTGTCTGAGGAGCATTGCATCGATAGTAACCTGTCGCTGAAACTGCTTCTCTGTCTCTGGATGGTGCTATGTAGAGGATGTTCAGAGTTATCCATAATTGACCGTAGCCTACTCAGCGCCCTTCGCTCAGCTACCGATGTTAAACCCTCCAGTACTTTGCCCACGACAGAGCCCGCCTTCCTTACCAGCTTATTAAGACGTGAGGCGTCCCTCTTCTTAATGCTTCCTCCCCAACACGCCACCACAAAGAAGAGGGCGCTCTCCACAACTGACCTATAGAACATCTTCAGCATCTCACTACAGACATTGAATGACGCCAACCTTCTTAGGAAGTACAGTCGACCCTGTGCCTTCCTGCACAAGGCATCTGTGTTGGCAGTCCAGTCTAGCTTCTCGTCTAACTGTACTCCCAGATACTTGTAGGTCTTAACCTGCTCCACACATTCTCCATTAATGATCACTGGCTCCATATGAGGCCTAGATCTCCTAAAGTCCACCACCATCTCCTTGGTCTTGGTGATATTGAGACACAGGTAGTTTGAGTTGCACCATATCACAAAGTCCTGTATCAGTTTCCTATACTCCTCCTCCTGTCCATTCCTGACACACCCCACTATGGCCGTGTCATCAGCGAACTTCTGCACATTGCAGGACTCCGAGTTATATTGGAAGTCAGATGTGCACAGGGTGAACAGGACCGGAGAGAGTACGGTTCCCTGCGGCGCCCCTGTGCTGCTGACCACCGTGTCAGACCTACAGTCTCCCAACCGCACATACTGAGGTCTATCTGTCAAGTAGTCCACTATCCAATCCACCATGTGAGAGTCTACTCCCATCTCCGTTAGTTTGTGCCTTAAGATCTTGGGCTTGATGGTGTTAAAGGCACTAGAGAAGTCAGGGAATGTAATCCTCACAGCACAACTGACCCCCTCTAGGTGAGAGAGTAATTTGTGCAGCAAATACGTGATAGCATCCTCCACTCCCACCTTCTCCTTATACGCAAACTGAAGAGGATCCTGGGCGTGCCTGGTTTGTGGCCTCAGATTCTGTATTATCAGCCGCTCCATGGTCTTCATAATGTGCGACGTCAAGGCAACAGGTCTGAAGACATTCAACTCCTTTGGTTGTGGTTTCTTCGGTACCGGGACAATACAGGATGTTTTCCACTGTCTGGGTACTCTTCTCTGCTCCAGGCTCATGTTGAAGATGCGCTGTAGTGGTTCTCCCAGCTCAGTCGCACAGGCCCTCAGTAATCGTGGGGAAACTCCATCCGGTCCAGCCGCCTTGCTGGTACAGATCTTCCTCAGTTGACCTTCCACCTGTGCAGCCGTAATCCTGGGCGTGGGCAAGGTCTCCTGTGAGTGGCTATTTTCCTGTGAGGGAAGTAAGCCTGGTGTGGATTTCTGCGGTGAGGATGAGATTGAGCTGTCGAACCTGTTGAAGAAGTTGTTCAGCTGGTTCGCTTTCTCCACATCTCCACTTATGTTCGCCCCCCGCTTTGCACCGCATCCGGTGATGATCTTCATCCCATCCCACACCTCCTTCATGCTTTTTTTCTGCAGCTTTTGTTCTAGCTTCCTCCTATACTGCTCCTTTGCTCCCCCTTATCTGTACTCTGAGTTCCTTCTGAACTCTTTTAAGCTCCAACCGATCACCATCTTTAAAGGCCCTCTTCTTCTGGTTTAGGAGGCCTTTGATGTGACTAGTGATCCAGGGCTTATTATTGGGATAGCAGCGAACAGTTCTAACAGGGACAACTGCATCCACACAAAAGTTAATATAGTCCGTTGTGCATTCAGTGACCTCCTCAACGCCCCCACAGAGCCCCCCTTGCAGTACATCCCAGTTAGTAGTACCGAAGCAGTCTCTCAGGGCCTGTTCAGCTTCAGGAGTCCACTTCCTAAAAGAGCGTGTGGTAGTGGGATGCCTCATCACAATTGATTTATATCTGGGCTGTAACAAAACCAGGTTGTGATCAGCTTTCCCCAATGTAGGCAGTGGGGATGCACTATATGCCTCCTCTACGTTTGCATACAGTAGGTCAATAGTCCTATTACCCCTGGTGTAGCAATCCACGTACTGGGAGAAAGCAGGTAGTGTCTTGTCCAAGGTCACATGGTTGAAGTCCCCTGTAATTATCACCAGTGCCTCAGGGTGCTGTGTCTGAAGCCTAGCAACAGCGGAGCTGATGACGTCACACGCTACCGCGGCGGGACATACACATTCACCACAATGACGCTTGCGAATTCTCGCGGCAGATATCTTTCCAATAATTTTACAAATAGAGGCAAGACCAGAACATGTGGGTCAATGAAGCGACTTCAGAATGACATCTGTCGCAGGTTGGATTAACAGAAGAATAAAATCGAGCGAGTTTATCCTTGGACATGTGAGCCCTGTGAACAACCTTAAATTGTATTAGGCATGTTTAGCACAAATAGAAGAAGAATTGACTAATTGTAAAACTTTCTCCCACTGCTCTGTGGGTATAAGACAGTGAAGTTCTTTTTCCCATTCCTTCTGAATTATTTCTGACACTCCTGGCTGTATTTTCATGATCATATGATAAATGATGGCTACTTAACCCTTCTGGCAAGGATTCAGAGCTAGAATTTTTTTCTGTAATGTCCATTGGACATAATTTCAGAAAATACTAACATTCAAGAAATTTCTAACTTGCAAGTATCTAAAAAAATTAGTTTAAGGCTGGATAGCTGTTCAAAGGACATAAAACTGTTATCTAAAAATAGATCACGAAAACATGTTATACCTTTTGTTTTCCATAACACAAAGGCTTGGTCCATAAAAGAGGGCTGGAAAAAGAAGTTAGATATAATAGGGCTTGATTATTCAAGCCAAAGAATTTACGAAATTGAAACCATATTCTTAATGTATGTTTAACTATAGGATTAGTTATTTGTTTATTCGGTTTAGATAAAGCAAAACGAAGCGAAGATCCTAAAATAGAAAACAATGAGAAGTCTTGTACAGATTTACACTCCAAATTTACCTATTGTGGGCAAGGTACTATGACCGGTTCTTGTCTCCAAAATATTAAATATTGAATATTAACTGCCCAATAGTAAAATTTCAGGTTTGGTAAAGCAAAACCACCTTCCTTCTTAGGCTTCTGTAACTATTTTTTACTTAATCTAGGATTTTTATTCTGCCACACATACGAGGATATTTTGGAGTCAATAATATCAAAAAAAGATTTAGGAATAAAAATTGGTCATGCTTGGAATAAATATAAAAATTTGGGTAATACTATCATCTTGATAGTATTAATTCGACCAACCAATGACAGAGATAATGGGGACCACCTGGTAACAAGTTGCTTGATTTGTTCAATTAAAGGTAAAAAATTAACTTTAAATAAACCCTTATGTTTCTTGGTAATTTTAATACCCAAATAAGTAAAATGATGAAATAGCAGGAATAGATCTCTCGGGGTCAGATATGTATAGTAACAAATCATCAGCATATAATGATAACTTATAAGTCCCGTACCCACGGGCAATACCAAAACTATTAGGTGATTCACGAATGACAACGGCTAAAGGTTCCAAAGCAATGTCAAATAATAGAGGACTTAAAGGGCAGCCTTGCCTCGTACCACGGGACAACTGAAAAAAAGGAGATCTATGATTATTGGTAAGAACCGAAGCCAAAGGTTTATAATACATTAATTTAATCCATGTTATAAATTTCAAGCTAAAATTAAAATTCTGCAACGTATTAAATAAATATAGCCATTCAACTCTATCGAACGCTTTTTCGGCATCCAAGAAATGACATTCTGGTATTTTAGATGAAGAAGTATAAATTATATTAATAAATTTTCTAATGTTAAAAGATGAATAACAGTTGTAAATAAATCCGGTCTGATCTTCAGAGATAATTTGAGGTAATACATTTTCTAATCTAGTGGCGAAAATTTTGGTAAAAACCTTAGAATCCGTATTCAGCAAGGATATTGGCCGATAGGATGCACATTTAGTGGGGTCTTTAACTTTTTTAAGAATTGGAGAAATGGAGGCATCATAAAAAGATTGTGATTATTTACCTACAGTTAACGCATCTTTAAAAATTTTACAAAGCCAAGGAGCGAGTATAGAAGAAAAGGATTTAAAAAATTCAGCATTATAACCATCCGGACCAGGGGCTTTACCTGAATTCATTGAAAGAGGGAGTGGGTTCCCCTTTCCAGACACTGCCCGGGGACTTGTGCCACTCCTCAGGGTTATATATGGAACCTCTCGGGCAGGGACAGAGAGTGGGTTCCCCTTTCCAGACCCTGCCCGGGGACTTGTGTGCACTCCTCAGGGTTATATATGGAACCTCTCGGACAGGGACAGGGAGTGGGTTTACCTTTCCCAGGCAGACGCCCGAAGGTGACCGGGAGCCACCAGAGGTGCTGATGTAATACAAGCCATGGCACAGTGGGTCACTGAGGTAAGGGAACCCATTTGAATGACAGCCCGATTGCATGCAGATTTTGGTGAATTTACCCGTTAACGACAGAAAAAAGGTGAATCCCTTGCGTATTTGATAGCTCGTTTTAAGGATACGTGAGAGTCCAATGCCGGCAAACCCCTGGACAGATCAGTATGTCCAGCTGGCAGTGCAGACTTTTCTAAACTGTCTCAGACATAAGCCTGCCCACTCCTTTAAGTTAACTAATCTCAATTCGCTGTGTCAGACCTGGCCCCGGCTGACATAAATTCTGATGAATATCGAGCGCAATTGACTCTTTAAAGGGACTGGGGAAAAGCGAGAGTGTGCACAGAGAACCGGTAGTGAGGAGATGGCGTTCGGATCCCGACGAAGAACCAAGAACGGGTGGCAGGATCGTGCGGACGGTGCAGATGAAGAGGACACTTGGCTAAGGACCGAAACGGGGTTTATAGAAAGAGGGGACATTGGGACAGAGATTTTCACACTGCAATCACAGACAAGAATAATAAGGGGCAGGAAGAGAGCCTGGATGACAGTGATACTCGACTGAGTAACACATTTACTCTCCAGAATCTCTTTGGTCCCGGATAGGGCAGGCCAGAGGAGATGGATCACAGTCATACTCGATAGAGTACCACATTTATTCTCCACAATCCCTTTGGTCCCGGATAGGGCAGGCCAGAGGAGAAGGATTACAGTGATACTCGACAGAGTACCACATTTACTCTCCACAATCCCTTTGGTCCCGGATAGGGCAGGCCAGAGGGGACGGATTACAGTGATACTCGACAGAGTACCACATTTACTCTCCACAATCCCTTTGGTCCCGGATAGGGCAGGCCAGAGGAGAAGGATTACAGTGATACTCGACAGAGTACCACATTTACTCTCCACAATCCCTTTGGTCCCGGATAGGGCAGGCCAGAGGGGACGGATTACAGTGATACTCGACAGAGTACCACATTTACTCTCCACAATCCCTTTGGTCCCGGATAGGCCAGGCCTGACGGGACGGATCACAGTGATACTCGACAGAGGACCACATTTACTCTCCACAATCCCTTTGGTCCCGGATAGGGCAGGCCAGTGGGGACGGTGATACAGGCGGCTGTGATCAGGCTCAACACACAAGCAGGCTCTTTTCTCACTGCTGTAATCAGGTAGAAGGTAAAAGAGCCTCAGGACTCGCCCCACCAGGGTCAGGAACAGTTACTACCCCTCAACTATCAGGCTCGGGAACAACACAGGATAACCGCACTCACTTGCTGTCTATTGCTGTCACTTTCATGTTTTCGTTGTTTATTTGCATTGGCGAAGTTTATGTCTTCTGCACTCTGGCTGATCTTTCAGTGATCCAGATATAGTTACCATTCTGTAGCTTTGCTCTGTATGTTTTTAGGAGTTGTATGTGGTGACTTATACGTACTCTGTTAGTTTTTGGAATAGTCGCTTGGGGAATCTGAGGTGGAGGAGTATCTGGGGCTTATTTAAAATTATACATAGATATTATCCAACCAATGTTTATTTGACAAGGGTTAATTCAGATATTCAAACTAACTGTTCTTATTGCGGTTTTTTTCCAGAGGATTTATTTAATCTATTTTGGGATTGTGAATGTGTTAAAACATTTTGGGTTGATGTTTGTCAATTTATAGATCAATATATTAATGTGGATTTTACTTTTTGTTTTCAAAATGTCTTATTTGGGTTTACTAATAACACCAAATCTCATAGGGATCATTTCTTTATCATAAATGATAAAGAATTTTATATCCATAAATGCAATCACAGCAATAAGAAACCTTCATTTAGATTTTTACGTCACACTTCAAACTATACGTTTATACTCTGAAAACTTCCCATAAA
This sequence comes from Hemitrygon akajei, assembly GCF_048418815.1. Classification (NCBI taxonomy): domain Eukaryota; kingdom Metazoa; phylum Chordata; class Chondrichthyes; order Myliobatiformes; family Dasyatidae; genus Hemitrygon; species Hemitrygon akajei. The sequence goes on along the minus strand of NW_027332137.1, from coordinate 15,398 downwards.
CAGAAAGCTGTAAAGACTGTACAAATCTGTGAACGTTTTGGGTTATCTCTGTAAATGTTCCTGTTTTGTGACTCCTCTTAGATACAGTTCCTTCTGTCCAACGATATTTAGAGCGGATTTCCTTGTTTATTTGTATATTTAAAGTTAATAGTTATATATTTGCATATTATTAGCATATGTTTAGTGTTTCTGTTTTTGTTTGTGTTCAATAAAAAAATTTAAACATTAAAAAATAATAATAAAATTTACTTTGAACTTTGAGCCTCGGGGAACTTGCTTTGATTCTGAGAACAAACTGTGACTGACATCTCCGGCTCCCTGTAGCAGCCCGCCGTCGTACACACTCACAGCCAATCAGAGAGCACCACTGGGAGACTCTTGCCACCATTGGCTGAGGGGTGTCAGTGGGCGGGACACTGGGCGGACCGAAGTATGGAATCGGGAACGAGTGGACCCGGTGAGAGACCCGAGATTGGGAGCAGCTCCCCTTGTAAAGGCTGCAATAGCGGCCGGAGTTTTGAATCCTTCCGATGGCGGAGGTGAAGATTCGGGCGGAGATTCCGTGAGATGTTTCAGCCTCACAGGGGGTGCCCGGTCTTTCCCCGCCGTGGAGTTTCCTCCCAGACCTGTCTCCTGCTGCGGGGATACGGGAGCTGGCCCGCAGCGGCTGCCGATGGAACTCCGGTGCTGTGAGCGCTCCCCTGTGCAAAAGGACAGGCTGAAGGTCAAGGGAGAACCAGGCGCAGAGGTAAACTCGGAATTTAGAAAAAGGAAGCAGGAGCAGGCCATTCGGCCCTTTGCGCCTGTTCTGCCTTTCACTCAGAACATGCCTGATCTTTGACCTTAGCGCCACTTCCCTGCAACGTTCCCAGCATCGCAGAGCCCCAAAATTTTTCCTTCGAATTTAGAAACCTTGTGGAGAAAATTCCAAAGTTTCGCTGCCCTCTGGGTGAGGAAATTTCTCCTCATCTCAGTTCTGCTGAGGTGAACTCGGATTCTGTGACCCCCATTCCTCACCACAGCCAAAGCAAACATCATTCCTGCCTCTACCCTGTCAATACCCTGTGAGACTGTGTCTGTCTCAGTCAGACGGCCTTTTATTTCTCTAAATTTGAGACAGGCCCGGTCAGAATAATCTGTCCAAGGACACTACCTCACCTCCTAAATCAATCTGGGAAATCTCTTCATTCCCTTCATTCCACAGGCTGACTCCGGGAGGGAGACCAGACCTGTGCACAGTGTTCCATGTGCGCTCTCACCAGGAGAAACCTTCCTTCCCATTCAATGCTCTTCATTTAATATCAAACTCAAACAGTGAACAGACACAACACAGCCTCAGCCATGAATTTAAAGGGCAGGTGTTGCAACAGTTTGAGCTTCATACCGGGGGCCACGGAGCAAGCAGGGTGTCACAAAGGGAGGAATGTGGGAGTGTTGTATGTCTGAGCCCAGCTGTGTGTGTTTGTGTATCAGAATCAGGTTTAATATCACCGGCAAATGTGGTGAAATTTGTTCCTTTGTGTCTGCAGTACACTGCAATATTTAGTAATAAAAACTACTGATTACAATTAGAATGTGTAAAATTATATTTAAAATGTAGTGCAAAACGAGAGGGAAAATACTGAGGAAGTGTTCATGGGTTCTTTGTCCATTCGGAAATCTGATGGTGGGGAAGAAGCTGGTGAGTGTGTCCCCAGGCCCCTGTACATCATCCTTGATGGTAGCAATGAGAAGAGGTCATGTCCTGGGTGATGGGGGTCCTTAATGATGGATGCCACCTTTTTGTGGCATCATCTTTAGAATGTCTCCTGGATGCTGTGGAGTCCAGTGCCCATGAAGGAGCTGGCTGAGTTTACAACTTTCTGCAGCATTTTCCGATCCTGTGCAGTGGCCTCTCCACACCAGGCAGTGATGCAACCAGTTAGAATGCTCTCCACAGTACATCTGTAGAAATTTGCAAGTGTCTTTAGTGACAGACCGATTCCCCTCAATCTCCGAATGAAAGATAGCCGATTTTGTGCCTTCATTGTAACTGCATCAATATGTTGGGCCCAGGATATTTCCTCAGAGATGTTGACAGGCAGGAAATGGAACTGCTCACCCTTTTCACTTCTGATCCCACGATGAGGACTGGTGTGTGTTCCCTCGACTTCCCCTTCCTGAATCCACAATCAATTCCTTTGTCTTCATGATGCTGAGTGCAAGGTTGTTGCTGCGACACCACTCAACTTGCTGATCTATCTCACTCCTGTACTCCTCCTCGTCACCGTCTGAAATTCCACCAACAATAGTTGTGTCATCGGCAAGTTTATAGATGAGCCTAGACACACTGACGTGGTGTAGAGAGAGTAGAGCAGTGGGCTGAGCACGCATCGTTGAGGTGTGCCAGTGTTGATTGTCAGCAAGCGGAGATGTTATTTCTGATCCACACAGACTGGGGTCCCCTGGTGAGGATCCAGTTGCAGAAGGAGGTACAGAGGCCCAGGTTTTGGAGCTTGTTGATTACAATTGAGGGTCTGATTGTGTTGAACGTTGAGCTGTAATCAGCAGCCTGACTTGTGTATTGCTATTGTCCAGGTGATCTAAGGCTGAGTGGAGAGTCAGTGAGATTGCATCTGCTGTAGACATATTGTGGCGATCGGCAAATTGCAGTGGGTCCAGGTTCATGCACAGACAGGAGTTGATTCTAGTCATGATCAACCGCTCAAAGCTCTTCATCACAGTAGATGTGAGCGTCACTGGGGGATACTCATTGAGGCAGCTCACCCTGCTCTTTTGGGGTTCTGCTATGATTGTCACGTGTGTGTGTGTGTGTGTGTGTGTGTGTGTGTGTGTGTGTGTGTGTGTGTGTGTGTGTGTGTGTGTGTGTGTGTGTGTGTGTGTGTGTGTTTGTAACAGTGAGACAGAGAATCTGAGGCTTCCCAGTTCGATTGAGGAATGTCTCCGGTAACTGGAGTTCCTCTAAAGAGGGCTCACAGTGACAGGACGACCATTCAGATCAGAGCAAAATTATTTACCCGGCCAGTGGTGAACCTTTAGAGCTGACAACCCAATCTGGTGTTTGAGATAAATACTCACAAATTCACACGTCAGTTTAAAATGTACAAAGTAAACGTATTATCAAAGTACACGCACGTCACCATGTATAATCCAGAGATTCGTTTTTCTGTGGGAAAACTCAGTAAATCAAAGATCCAGAACAGAATCCGTAAAAGACTGAACCCAACAGGACGGACAAAAGAAAGAGGAAACAGCATACAAAAAAACAACAAACTATGCAAATGCAAAATTAAAAAAGAGATAAATAAATAAATAATAAATATTAATAACATGAGAAGAAGAGCCTCGAATGTGATTCCAAAGGTTTGAGGTTGCTGACCCTCTCCATCTTTGATCCCCGATGAGGACTGGCTCATGGACCTCCTGTTTCCGCCCTCTGGGGTTAATAATCAGCTCCTTGCTCTTGCTGACATTGAATGAGAATTCGTTATAAGATCACAAGTTACAGGAGCACAATTAGGCCATTCGGCTCATGGAGTTCGCACCGAAATTTCATCATGGTTGATTCATTATCCCTCTCAGCCCCAATCTCCTGCCTTCTCCCCGTATCCCGTCATGCCCAGATCATTCAAGGATCTATCAACCTCTGCCTTAAATATTAATAATGACGGCCTCCACAGCTGGCTGTAGCATAGAATTCCATAGATTCACTCATCCCTGGCTTAAGAAATTCATCGCCATTCCAAAAGGACACTCCCACAGCCTCTGCACAGGCCTTCCAACATTCGATAATTTTCAATTAGGTCACTCTCGCTCTTCTGAATTCCAGTGAATACAGGCCCAGAGCCATCAGAAGCCCTTCAAGTGACAAGCCGTCAAATCCCGGAATCATTTTCGTGACCTTCATTTGAACTCTCTTCAGTTTCAACACATCCTCTCTGAGATAAAGGACTCAAAATGCTCCCATTCCTCCAGGTGAGGCCTCACAGTGAGTTACAAAACCTCAGAATTACATCCTTGCTTTTATATTCTAGTTCCCTTGAAATTAAACGTTGACATCGCATTTCCCTTCCCCACGATAGACTCAGACTGCGTTGGCTTTAGGGAATCCTGCATAATTACTCCCAAATCCCTTTAATCCTCAAATGGTTGTGTCTTCTCTCCATTTGGGGAAAATACCAACGCTTTCATGTCTTCTACCGAAGTCATGACCATACATTTCCTGACATTGTATTTCATCTGTCACTTCTTCGTCCATTCTCTTAATCTGTCTAAGTACTTCTGTGGCCTCGCTATTTCCTCAAAATTATCTGTCCCTCCACCTATTTTCGTATTGGCTGCAAACTGTGCTCAAAACAATCAATTCATCCAAATTATCGACATAACACAAATCCCTGTGGAACATCACTAGTCACCGGCATCCAAGCAGTAAAGGTTCCCTTTATTCCCACTGTTTGCCTCTTACCAATCAACCACTGCTTTATCGATGCCAGTATAATCTCTGTAATACCACGGGTAAGTAGCCGCTTCTCTGGCACCTTGTCAAAGGTCTTCAGAAAATCTAGATACACAGCATCAACCGATTCTCCTTTGTCGATCCTGATTGTTATTACTTCAAAGAATTCCAACAGATTTGCCAGATCTAAGATTGTCCCTTGAGACGAAACGAGCAGCTGATTTGTGCAGCGGACCAACAGTCCTCGAGGTTCTTGTAGTCTTGTGATGATATAGAACACATTAACCAGAGAGAGAGAAACAAAACACCTTTAGTTTGCCCCAAGAGGACGCAGCGTTCAAACGCTTTGTCAACTTAATGATGGCTCCAGGCCTGGACTTGCAGAGTTCAGAAGAATGAAACATATCAATCATTGAAAGCACAGAAAACACAGTGGAGAGCTGGAGAGGGAGATGTGAGAGTTGTTTGTGTGTGCATGTGTGTGTGGTGCATGCGCTTGTGTCTCCTTTTGTGTCTGTGTGTGCCTGTGTCTGTGTGTGCATGCGTGTGTTTCTGTCTCTATGTGTCGTCTCTGCGTGCTAGTATGCGTGTGAGTGTCTGTGTGTGTATTTGTGTCTGTGTGCGTGTTTGTTTCTATTAATGTGTGTCAGTGTGTATGTGTTGTATATGTGTTTGTGCGTGCACGTGTGTGTATCTCCATGTGTGTCTGTCTGTGTTTCCTGTGAGTCTCAGGGCCTGTGTGCACAGTTATGTCAATGTGAGCCTCACTGCGCGAGCATGTGTGGCTTGGTGTGTGAGTGTGTTTTTGTGAGAGAGTGTATGAGTGTGTGAATGTGTGTGTGTGTGTGAGTGTGTCTGTGAATGTGTGTGTGTGTGTGTGTGTGTGTGTGTGTGTGTGTGTGTGTGTGTGTGTGTGTTTGTGTGTGAGTGCGTGTCTCACTCTTCCTCTGGATGGGTGTCTGTGAGTTTTTGTGCCTTTGCTCACATTTGAAATGAAACTTATTCTGACAGTACAGATACGTAACCACATACAGACATGATATTCATTTTCTTGCTGGCATCCACAGTAGAACAGAAAAATACAATAGAATCAATAAAAAACTCCACACAAAGACTGACTAACTGATCATTTTGAGACGATGAGTTGCAGAGGCCTGGAAAATGTGTCCACACGTGTGGGACCTGCTTCCCCAGGGCAGCAGCGAGAAGACAGCGTGGTCTGAGTGGGTGGGGGATGGTTATCATTGATGCTGCTTTCCTGTGGCCGCGCTCCTTGTAGATGTGCTGAATTTCTCTTTGCTGGGCTGGGAGGTGTCCAACACTTTCTGTAGATCTTTCCGTTCTTGGGAACTAGTTTCTATCCCGGGTTGTGATGCAACCAGTCAGGATATTGTCTATCATGCGTTTACTGAAGTTTGACAAAGTTTTGGACAACAAGCTGAATTTGTGCAACTTCTCAAGCAGTGGAAGCTCTGTGCCTTCTTTGTGACAGCACTTACGTGTCAGCTCTCTGAACTGGTAGCACCAAGGTATTTAAAGTCACCGGCCCTGTGGAAGAACATTTGAAATATAAAGTCAGAAGTGCTGTGTGTTGTTAAAGTTTTGTGGCCTTGTGGATTGTTCCCAGATATAAACACAAGCGGATTTCCCTGTAACTCAGAGGGTGGGGAGTGGAGAGAGGGGGAGGGGGCAGAGAGGGTTAAGAGTTGTTTTCTGTTAAAAAAATGACTTTGTCGATATCCTGTATTTTTCCAATTCAGTTGCAAGCCTGCAGAACTAAGATTATTGTCTGACCACATCCCCTCAGTAGAGCGATAATACAGCTGTACAGATGAGATAAGTGTAGACGGGTGGGAATGAACGTTTTGAACTGACTCCTCTGTTCTGACAAGGTCACACACACTTGTCCGCTGCTGGATCCAAACACGAGCTGATTTCCCTCTAACTCAGAGGGTGGAGAGTGGGGGAGGGTGAGGGAGAGCTGGGGTAGAGATGTAGAGAGAAGGTGAGGGTGGCACAGAGAGAAGGGGATGGGGAAGAGAGGGTTAACAGTTGTGTGCTGTGAAAGCTCTGTGACTTGACAGCCTGTATTTATCCAGTTCAGTTGCAAGCCTGCAGAACTAAGATCACTGTGCTGACCACGACCCCTCAGTAGGGCGATAATACAGCTGTACAGATGAGATAAGTGCAGATGGTTGGGAAAGAACATTCTGAACTAACACCTCTGTTCTGCTAAGGACACACACACTTCTCTGCTGCTGGATCCAAACACAAGCTGATTTTCCTCTCACCCAGAGTTCCACAAATGTGGAATCTCAATGATCTTGTGGTAAAATAAATGATTTTCCACAATGACTGTGTGTTTCCTTTGTTATTGCTGCATCGGATCCGGAGTAACAATTATTGTCTTTTCCTTTCCGGTTGTGTACGGAAAATGGCATCAAAGGCAGGTTCGCTGAGAAACAGACTTGCAGCAGCGTCACAGACACATGGCAAAGCCGCGGTCACAACAACATCAACACAAGTTATTCAAACATTTTACAGGAAAGAACACAAATAGAACAAATACATTTAGAGCACAGTGGTCACAGTGTTCACAGTACAACATCGCACTCATAGTCTTCAAAACTAAAGTGTCCAGTTCCAGATAAAATGGTAAACCAGCTTCCTGTCCGGGAAAATGAATGCAACTGATTGTCACAGACAGGAGAAAATCTGCAGATGCTGGAAATCCAAGCAACACACACAGAATGCTGGAGGAACTCAGCAGACCAGGCAGTATCTATGCGAAAGAATACATTCGACGTTTCGGGCCGAGGCCATTCACAAGACTTGACTTTAAACCATCCAATAGATTCAGCACTTCTGATATCAGTCTCACCGGCCTATAATTGCCTGGCTGAGATCAGCTGGTGGTGAATCTGTTGAATTCGTTGCCACAGGTGGATGTGTTGGCAGGTGATGGAGTGTAAATATGGCGGAGGCTGATAGGTTCTCGATCACTCAGGGCATGAATTGTTCCGTTAGGAGGCAGAAGAATGGATTCGGGAGGGAAATTGGTCAGCCATGATGAAATAGCAGAGCATACTCGATGGAACGAATGGCCTGATTCTGTTCCTATGTCTTGTGGTCTAAACACAGATTTACCTTCCCCCCACTTTCCGGTTTCTGCAGAAATCGCTCCCATCTTTTCTCCTTTTCCACATATTCTTCCTGGCCCTTATCCCTGAAAGTGAGAGAAATACTATACCTGCCCATTCATCTCCTCCCTTATTCCATTTATTGCCCAACGAGGTTCTTCCAGGTGAGACAACGCTTCCTCTATTGCATCCGCTGCTCCTGATGCAGCCTTCTGTATATTTGTGAGACTCGGTGTAAATTGGGGGATCGTTTTGTCTAGCACTTCCTTTTCAGCCGCCAAAAGTGGAACTTCCCCGTGCCCAAACAATTTTATTCCTATCCTCATTCCCGTTCCAACATGTCGGTCCATGGCTTCCTCTTATGTCATGATGAAGCCCCCCCCCCTCCGGCTGGAAAAACAACACCTTATATTTTCTTTATATAACCCCCAACCAGATGGCATGAGTAGCGATTTCTCCTTCCAGTCAACATCCTTCCCCCTCCCTTCATCTTCTCTCCCCCAATCTGGCACTTACCTCTTCTTCTCACCTGCATATCACCTCCCACTGTTGCCACTCTTCCTTCCCTTTATTTCATGAACTACCCTCTCCTCTCCAATCAGATGCCTTACTCTCCAGCACTTTATCGTTCCCACCCAACGGACATCATCAATCACATCACATCTATCCTCCTTCCTCCGCCCGGCATTTTTATTCTGGCCTTCCCCCTTCCATTCCAGTCCTGGAAAAGTGTCTCAGCTCGAAAGGTAAGCTGCTGATTTATTCCCATAGACGCTGCCTGACCCGCTGAGTTCCTCCAGCAATTTCTGTGTGTAACTTTCCCACCCGGTGGTGTCCTGCCGGAATGGCAGGTCCTCTGTGCGGAGCACTCTCATCTGGAGGTTTTCTGCCGCAATGGCCGCTCCCTTGTTGACAACACTCCCACCTGCTGGTGTCCTGCCGGAATGGCAGGTCCTCTGTGTGGAGCACTCTCACCCGGAGGGGTTCTGCCGCAATGGCTGCTCCATTGTTGACAACACTCCCACCTGGTGGTGGCCTGCCGGAATGGCAGGTCCTCGGTGCAGAGCACTCTCACCTGGACGTTTTCTGCCGCAATGGTCGCTCCCTTGTTTACAACACTCCCACCTGGTGGTGTCCTGCCGCAATGACCGGTCCACTGTGGACAACACTCAACAGTTAACAGCAGACAGTCAACATTTTGTAAAATGACACTTCAGCAGGACCGGAAAGGACGGGGATAGGTGCTAGAATGATACATTTCGGAAAGTGGTAGAAGTACAAGCTGGCAGATGGTAGATGAGGGACAAGGTGGGGGGAGGGGATGGATCTGAACTGAGAAGCTGGGAGATGAGAGTGGGAAAAGTTATAGAGCTGCAGAAGAACGAATCTAATGGAGGGATAGAGTGGAACACTGACGAAAGGAAGGATGAGTGGAACCAGAGAAAGGTGATAGGCAGGCGAGAAGAGAAGGGGCGACAGGGTAACTAGTAACACACACAAAATTGCTGGAGGAACTCAGCAGGCTATGCAGCATCTATGGAAGGGAGTACGGACAGTCGACGTTTCCAGCTGAGACACCAGCAGGACTGGTGGAATAACGATGAGGAGTCAGGCTGAGAGGCTGTGGGGATAATGGGGAGAAATACAAGGTGATAGGTGCAACCCGGAGGAGGGGATAGAGGTGAAGTAAAGAAGGCAATGGAAGAAAGAAAAAGAGGCTGGAGCACCAGACGGAGGCGATACCCATCTGTCCTCTATCAGATTCCCCTTTTCCGGTCCTGTATCTCTCACCAATCAACTTCCCAACTCTTCACTGTTCTGACATGGATACAATTGATACAATGCCTGAATACAATTTTGATTTTATCGCTCCTTCAGCGACTGCAAGCTGTCTAGGCCCTGACTCAGCAAAGCAGTCCCAAACCACAATGCTCCTTCCATCCGGCTCCACAGTTAGGATGAGGTTTTTGTGTTGGTGGGCAGTGCGCTTTTCCCTCCAAACAGAGCAATGTGAATTTCTGCCAAAACCTTCAACATTTGTCTCACCTGTCCTCGGAACATTGTCCCAGAAGCCTTGCAGAGCCTCCAGCTGGTCTTCTGTCAAGTTGAGACGTGCAGCAAAGTGTTTTTTGAAGAACAGTCGTTTCCTCCGTGGTGTCCTTCCATGAAAACCATTCTTGCTCACTGTTTTTCTTACAGTGGACACATGAGACTTTAGAGATTTCTGCCTGTTTCCTGCTGTTACCCTTGGGCTAGTTTTCATCTTGTTCAGGATTCTCCTGATGTGATCTTTGCAGGATGTCCAGTCCTAGGGAGAGTGACAACAGTACTGTATTTCCTCCGGTGCAGATAATTTCCGTTACTGCGGACTGAAGAACAGTCGGGACTTTAAAAATGCTTTTGTAGCATTTTTCATCTTCATGCAGCTCTACCGAACTTCTAAGGTTCTCGGAACGTTTTCTTTTGTTCGAGGCATGGTCCATATAAACAGTTACAGGCTCTGTCGGTAACCTGACTTCGTGAATCTTTTTTAATTGTAGGGCATCTCTACAACCAGCAATTCCAATCTCATCTCATTGAACACGTGACTCCAAATAGTTTTTTTATAGACGGCATTATCCCTGAGTTTCACATAGTTTTCCCACATAATCTATGTATTATTGCATCATGTTTCCTCATTAAATAAATGAACAACTATAATGTTTCTCTTTAGTTGTTTTCTCTGTCTAGTGCTATGACATTAATGAAGATCTGATCGTATATATGCAGAAATAGAGAAAACTTTCCAGCACCACTGTAAATCTGGCCCTCACAGCCACAGAAACCCTGGCCCACACACCGTCACAACACCTGACCCTCACAGCCACAGAAACCCTGGCCCACACACCGTTACAACGCCTGACCTACTCACCCTTCAACCGTTGCCGAGACACCAACGATAAGCACCACATTGGCATAGTTGTAAACATAAACATTAAAATCTGTGCACGGACGAGGAGGATCCCAGTAAAGGTAAGTGTTGACTTTGGTGATGAAGACGTGGGGCAGAGCAATATGGCAGGTTTGCGTGATGACACTGAACGTCCAACTAGGAGATAAGGAAACAGTAGATAATTTCCCACTGCCCGCATAATTAAAATTGTACAAGGCATTGGTGAGGCCAAATTTGCAGTATTGTGTATAGTTCTGGTCACTGAATTATAGGAAAGATGTCAACAAAATAGAGAGAATACAGAGGTGATTTACTAGAATGCTACCTGGGTTTCAGCACCTAAATTACAGAAACAAGTTTGAACAAGTTAGGTCTTTATTCTTTGAAGCGCAGAAGGTTGAGGGGGGACTTGATAGAGGTATTTAAAATTATGATGGGATAGATAGAGTTGACGTGGATAGGCTTTTTCCACTGAGGGCAGGGGAGATTCAAACAAGGGGACATGAGTTGAGAGTTAAGGGGCAAAAGTTTAGGGGTGACACGAGAGGGAACCTCTTTACTCAGAGAGTGGTAGCTGTGTGGAATGAGCGTCCAGTAGAAGAGGTAGAGGCAGGCCCGATATTGCCATTTTTAAAAAAATGGATAGGTATATGGACAGGAAAGGAATGGAGGGTTATGGGCTGAGTGCAGGTAGCTGGGGCTACGTGGGAGTAAGCGTTCAGCACGGACTAGAAGGGCCGAAATGGCCTGTTTCCGTGCTGTAAATATTATATGGTTATATAATTGCACCTAATCAATGTGACAGGCTTTTCATTATCCTTTTCCACGGGATGGCAATAAAAAATCAAGGAATCACAGAAAATATGTCACCTCTGAACCCCAGGTTGCAGGGTTAAGTGACACTGAATATCCAGTAAATTCTGTCAATTTACTCCCGGGTACACCCGCCCCCGACACACACAGATTTAACATAAAGCTCAGAAAATAACAAATGCAGGGAGGTTACATCTTACTGCGAGGTGAAGCCAAATAACTAGACCTCAAAACATAATGTACTCCACAAATGGTCAAAATAAAAACTAACAGCGGGGTCTTACATACCCTAATGCTCAAAGTGGCAAGCCTTTCATTATCTTGGGCCATGGAGGGAACACAACCTCCATAAATGCCCACTCACCACCATACACTGTGGTCCAGACGCCACCAGAAACGGTGGCCCACACACGCCTACACATTGCACGCATTTCCTGTAATCAAAATCGACGCCAACACCAGCGATAAGTAACAGACCCGTCACTTTACCATATTAATAACCTTACACCCTGAAAAAGATGTTCGGTAGATCACAAAAAAGGCAAGCGTGGGAACTGGTTAATCAATGTGTCGGCCAGATCAAAGTTTTATGGTTGTGTGATACTAAATCCCCAGTAACAAGATCAAGAAATCCAAGAGGTATAATTTTCCTAATGTCCGCGCAATTACACCCTCACCCTATCTCGAACCGCGGCCACGCAGCACCGGAAACCCTCTGATAACCTCACATGCACAGTCTATTGTCCGAAAGTAAGAATCATTTTAATGAGTTCACAAATTAGCTGCCTTCACCTTCAGAGAATTCAAAGTTCACTGTCGATTTATGATCAAAGTATTTAGTAATGAAGTCAGCTTTATATTCGTCACACACCCAAGTCAGGACGGAATCTCAAAGCCCCGTTCATCCATATTTGCCGATAGACTCCTAAATCTGTGCACAGCACCAAATCCGTATGCAACCCCAATTCCGCTGACACTTCCACATGTACATTAGATTATCCCAGGGTAAGAATCATTTCAACCGTTCACAAAGCAGCTGGCGTAAATTATAGAACAAATTCACCGTTCAATGTGCATTTATTAAAAAGGTTTCCATAAATGAGGAAACCTGATTTGTCACAGCCTTTTATATTCGTCATACCTCGACATAAAAAGACGGCCTCCACGGAAAATTAGCAAGAAGACTGTTCATAGTGTATTGATTATGAAAGTATCGATAAATGAAAGAGTCTTGAGACACGCCAGAACTCCGAATGTACAATCTGCATTACTCCGCTTCCCGCAAATATCCCACATTGGGCGACACACCCCTTAATTGGTTGCTTCGCCAAACCAGTGCGCGTTCCCATATTTGCTGAATTCTACGCATTCCTCAAATCAGTGCGCACCCTAAACACGCTGACACACTGCAGGAAACCGAAATCCGTCTGCACCCTCAGATTCGACTACACACGCCAAGATCTGCGCACATCACGAAATCCTTGTGTAGACGCTCACACTCCCAACCAGTTCAGAAAATGTCTGTATCAACAGAAAACAATGCCCTAGCACCGCACCATTGGCTTACAACCTAAATAGGCCCACACACTCGAATCTGGATGTAATTCCAAATCCGTAGGGACAACACAACCCCTAAATCTACACGCGTCCACAGATGTACCTGATAGCCGTATGACGACTATCCACTAAATCAGCCCAATCCCCAAATCAGTGCGCACCCCATGGTCGAGAATATACTCCCTAATACGTGCGCATCACCAAACACATCTGCACACGCATATTCGCCAGCACATACGTAACTGTGCTCATTCCCCAGTTCAGCGCACACCCCAAACCCGCTGACCGCACGATATGCACATTAGATCATCACAGATCAATAATCGTGTCATGAAGGGCAGAAAATATCTGCCTGGACATTGAAAATCCCTCGACATTAAAAAGCCCAAAATTCGTTTGCAAATCTTGATCCGCCGACACAACCAAATACGTGTGCACCCACATGTTCGGGAATGCAAACTTAAATATGCACTTCAACAAAGACTGTACCCCTAAATCTGCCAATAATAGTGTCTGCACATCATCAAATAAGAGCGCACCCCAATATCTATGCCAACCCCAAACCTTCTGATAACCTGACACACACATTAAAATCATTTTAAACAGTACACAATATTGCTTCTTCCACCGTCAAAAGTTCTGTGTACATTTACTATCAACGTATTTACTAATGAAACACGTTTAAGATTCGTCACACACATCCACTTCTACCAACTCCCCTAAAACGGATACACTCATACTCGCCATGCACATCCCCAAATCTGTGTGCACCCGCAAAGACGAGCGACCCAGTACAAGCTCAATAGATTATCCCAGTAAAAGAAACATTTCAAACAGTTCAGAATATAGTTTACTCCAGAGTAAAAGTAGCAAGAACATGTTTTTCAACGTTCAAAGTTATTATTTAAGTATCCATACACAGAACAACCCTGATATTTGTCATTACCCCAAAAATTCACCAACATCCAGAAATCGGTGTACACCCTCAAATCAGTTCTCACCCCAAATCCGTGGGCACTTCCAACCCGTCAACAATTCCCACTTACACATTAGATTATCCCAGAGAGAGAAAAAAAACATCAAATAGTTCACAAAATAACAGCATGTTCGCTAAAAAAAAATAGCAGCAAAACAAACTGAAATTTAAAGTGCTTTTATTGATGGAGCCAGTTTGCGGTAGTCCACTGTGGATCGCTGAATATGACTTTTGAAAGATTTGAGCCCCAACTTGTGCACAGAATTGGCGCGACTGTAGTATGCATACACCAGACATACGAGGTAATTGAAAGATTTATGGGACTGCCAGCGAGGGCAGCCCAGGCAAACAGAGGGTTTCATTGTTGGGGCTCGTCCGGGATGGAGTGTCTGAGCTGCTGTGTGATTGCCCTGAGCATTGAACAAGTGGGGTTGAGTGTTTAAACCTGCGTTAAACAATTGTCCGTAAAGTGATTGAGAGACGGGATTCTGAAGGCTGCAGGGATTGAATGTAGTTGCGAATCAAAGATTACCGGTAGCTAATGCTTGTGTTTGGAATGGAATGGATATTCGTAGCCCATATTAAATGTTACTTATGATTATAAGTACCGTTAGAGCATTAGCAACAGTTGCGATCATGGAGCGAAGATTTGACAAAATGGCAGGCAAAGATTTCGCTTGAGTTTATACTAGCGCTTTCGTTAGGGCAGTAGATCTGTCCTGTGCTCTTGCGGCCCCGGGAGTGGGGGTGGGTCATGGGCCTTTCATCCTTTCGAGAAGAGGGGGGTGAAGGCGAGGCTGCCGAATTGGAAGCGGAGATTCCTGTAGCTGTGCGCGGAGACTTTAAAGAAAAGCTGCTGTCGTTTCGGCGGAGTGAGGGGAAGGTGTGGTCGGATGTTGAAGAGCGAATGGGACCTCCAGCGAAGGGTGACAGTTCTGCGTTGTATCTGGCCTCAGCTGCCGAATAAATGTCTGTACGCACCGGCGGAGAGTCCCGGTTATTGGAGAGTGAGAATGTTCTCGGGAATGAAGCGCACCTCAGAGAGTGAGGAGGAATATGAGACTTGGGCGGAGCAACTTCTCAGACGAGAATGAATTGCCGCGCTTCTGATGTGAAAAGACAGCCACTGTAGAGAGCCTGAGAAGTCCGACTGCTGAGGCTGTGAGCTCCTGAAAGACGGAGCCTTTGACCACTGCCGTGGGTACATGCGAGCGCTGAAAGACGGAGCCTTTGACCACTGCCCTGGGTACATGCGAGCGCTGAAAGACGGAGCCTTTGGCCACTGCCGCGGGTACATGCCAGCGCTGAAAGACGTCGTTGGCGCGGTCTGAAGCCCAATGGAGTTTATGACGGAGTGAGGGAACATGTTTCAGGAGAAGGGAGAGAAACTTTCTGCCTGCAGCTTTCGGCCAGAGAGACGGCTGAGTTGCTTGCGGCGGAGATGGGCCATACAAATGGCTGAGGCGAATTAGTTAAGGATGGATCAAGTGACAAAAAGGCACACAGTCACAGGCGACGATCGAT
>NW_027332136.1:0-12499 GCF_048418815.1 Hemitrygon akajei | reverse complement strand
TCAAAATATGATTCAGTTCAACTTGATATTCGTTAGGGAGAAGTTTAGGGAGCTGCAATGCGGTTGCTTGCTGGTTAAACGAGGATACTGAGGGCTGTATGTGTTCCGACATTGAAGGAATAGTCAAATATCAATTTAGTACAACCGTGGATGACAAGAGATGTCAGAGCTATTGTACAAACAAAGGAAATGGCATAGAACTAAAAAAAAAAAAATTTTAGGAAGACGATTGTGAGTCGTTTAAAAACCGACAGAATGGCTTTCTCAAGCATATCAAAAATGAAAGAATGATGAAAGTGGATATAGGATATCTAGAAAATAAAGGAGAGGAATGACAATGGAGAACAAGGAAACGGCAGATGAAGAAAATGTGTATTTTACATCTCTCTGTGGAGACGACTAGCAGTGTGGCAGATGAGGTAGTGTGTGAAGGAGGAGAAGGGAGTGCAGCTACTATTACAACGAAAAGCTGCACAAAAAGCTGAACACTGAAATAGTACATACGCCAACCGGACCAGATGAACTGCACCGTAGGGTCCTGAAAAACGTAGCGCGAGAGATTGTGGAGGCGTGAGCAATGATCTTTCAAAAATCATTGACATGGTGCCAGAGGAATGGAAAATTGCAAATGTCACTCCGCTCTTTCAGAAAGGATGAAAGCAGCAGTACAATTAGATACATAGACCAGTAACCCTGAACTCAGGGGGTGGGAATATGTTGGATATAATCGTTAAGGATCTGATTAGGGTGTAGGTAGTGATAACGAACAAGGAAGAACGAAGTTGTCAGAGACAATTTCTCCTGACAAAACTGTTGTAATTTGAGGGGAGAAAGCACAGAGTTCTGAGACGAAAAGGAACTCGGGGGTTCTTGTGTAGAACACACTAAAGGTTACCTTGCAAATTCAGTCGGTGGGGATAAAGGTAAATACAATGTTTGCACTTATTTGAAGAGGTCTTGAATAGAAGAGCAGGGAGGTGAGATTTAGAAGGAACGAGTGGGGCCTCTCATTCACTGCAGAGAACATTTTTGGGGTACACATCTATGAAAAGTTGTATTGGCATTGGAAAGGGACAAGAGAGAGTTCAGAACGATGATTCCGGAAATTAAACTGTTGTTATATGACGAATGTTTGATGGTTCTGTGTCTGTACTCGATGGAATTCAGACAGATGAGGAGGGATCTCATTGAAAACTTTAGAAAACTGAAAGGCCTACAGTGAGTATATGCAGATCCCTAAGCTGGAGGAGTCTAGGACAAGAGGCTACAGCTCGGGATAAAGTATCGTTCATTTAACACAGAGACGCGGAGGCATTTCTTTAGCCAGTGTGTGGTGAATTTGTGGAATTTGTTTCCACAGGCAGCTGTGGTGGCCAGGTGGTTGAGTGTATTTAAAACTGAGATTACTTGAGTGGCGGATCAGTCTTGATGAACCGAATGGACCACTTCTGCTCCTGATCCAATGTTCGTCTAACATTGATCTGCTGAAAATACCGTCGTGATCGGTTTACTGATTAAAATGCTATAATCTTGTCCAGCGTATTTTCCTGAGCTACCTTGTGCTAAGCTCCGGAGTCCGATTCTGCCGAACTCAGGAAGTTCAATGCCATGTTGCCCAACGATACTGATCACTCTCTGAGCAATGGTTAAATCACGACATCCTCATAACGGAGGACGTGAGATTCATCCGCACATACGTCCACACACTGCCCCCTAGCGCTTGCATTGAACTGTACAGAAACTCATCCAAAAAATATTCGGAAGATATTTCCACTTCTAAATTGCGACTTCACCTCACGGTGACAATGATTACGTTCCTCCTGAAAACTCCATCTGCCCCAGGAAGGAGTCACGACTTGAATCTTGTTCTCTCCGGTTGCGGTTATCTCTTTGAATCACTGTTCACCTTCGAACCAGTTTAATGGTTCAATATAAAACCGAATGGCAGCGTGGACAGAATTCACTGTGAGTTTATTTGCCTAGGTAGTATTCTCCTGAGTACTAGATATTAATCTCTCCAAGATTCAACAACAAACCTGCACTTTGGAGACATGAGGTGGTAGGAGTGTCCGACCCACCAGGTTAGTGGTGGAGTCCGGTACATTAGGAGCATTCAAGAAAACTGTTACCAGATACATGGATGATCGAAATCTTGAGTGTTTGTAACATGGTGTGATACTCTATGTTGAAAACGCTGTGTCAGCTATTCACAAACCCACGACATTTGTTACGACTGGACCACTGTCTACACTCCCTGAACTATTGACTTTTGGGGATAGCTGCGTGAAAGTCCACAGAACGATGAGAAATTACTTCGCCTGCAGTTCTGTGTTCGCTAAATGGAATAAAATATAATATCTTATTAACCAGTAAATAAATTACGACGACAGTGTTTTCTGCATGAATGTCCTGGTGGTTGGCCTGATCAGAGGGGATGATGAGAAGGCCTAAACGGACGAGGTCCAGCACCTGGCCGCGTGGTGTGCCGACCGCAACCTGGCCCATAACACACAGCAGACCAAAGAGATCATTGTGGACATCAGGCATGCTGGGAGCCACACGCACATCCCCATAAACATCAACGGAGCTGTGGTGAAGCGTGTACCAAGGTTCCGATTTCTTGGTGTCCAGATTTCCGAGGATCTCACCTGGTCCCTGAACTCCTCCATCCTGATCAACTAGGCGTAACAGCGCCTTTATATCCTGCGGACCATCAAGAAAGCTCACCTCTGTCCCAGGATACCGACGGACCTTTACAGCTGTAACATTTAGAGCATACTCACCAATTGCATCTTAGTGTTGTATGACAATTGTGCCAAATCGGACCGTAAAGCACTCCAACAGGTGGTGAAACCTGCCCAGCGGATTATCGGCAGCCAATTGCCCACCATTATGAACATCTACCATAAACACTGCCTGGGGAGGGCGAAAAGCATTCTCGAGGCTGTACCTCACCCTAACCATGGACTTTGTACTCCCCTCCCATCCGGTAGGCGCAACAGGAGCCTCCGCTCCCTCACCAGCAGGCACAGGAAGAGCTTCATCCTTGAGGCTGTGAAACTGCTGAACCTCACATCACAGCGCTGAGCGATATTGTAAATAATATTGTACTGTCTCAATGCTTTTATATTTGTGTGCTGTAGCACTTTTTATTCGCCGTTATTTTGTAAATAACACTATTCTATGCATTTCTGCTCAGATGCTAACTGGATTTCATTGGCTTTGTATCTGTAATCGGCACAATGACAATAAAGTTGGATCTAATCTGATCTGATGATACAATTACTTTACATATTTATAGATTGCCTCTTGTTGGCGAATGATCGAAACAATCTGAACCTTATGTGCATCATGAATGTTCGCGTCTTTTTATAATTGCAGCCAGAGAAAGACAGTTGCTGCTTTGTTTACCTCCGCTCTTCACAGTGATCATGGCTGATCTGCCCTTGATCTCCACCGCTCTGCCCGGTCTGCCCTCACTCCGAGTACGGCTGGTACGTTATGGTCGTCGTCGCCCCTCAGGCTTGTTCCACTGACTGTGATCACGGCAGATCTGTCGATTGTCTCTATCCAACGGTCTTTTTCAACCTCATCGTGACAATGGCGAATCGGTACGTGGTGGCAGACCCTCGCACATTCAAACTCCTGTGGCAGAGGGAACAGAGGTTCTATAGTTTACATACAGCGTTAGACTTTTAAATTTCACATTTCTCCAACCATCTTCATCCAATCCTCGAACAGCCACAACACCCGCCACCTGTTTCCTGTGAAGACTGAAACCCGAATTCGTTCGCACATTGGACAACATCAGTTTCTCTTTGCTGCGAAAAGAACGCTACCGGACGGCGCCTAATTAGGCATTTTGTGACTGCCGAGGTTGTTTTCAAATCCATCATGGCCGACTTACTACTAGTCTCAAACTCATTCTCCGGATGTGTCCCCTGGTCAGACCCCACGTGTCAAAGATGCAAACATTCCAGATCAGACTCCTCCTTCTTTACAGTGTTAAATTCTAACGAGTACAGGCTCAGATCCATCAATACCTGCTCACTCCGTTTCATTCCTCCGGTGATTCACTTGAACCTCATCTGGACGGGTTCAGCTGCCGCAACATACGTTATTTTTTTCGTTAAGTGTCCCAAGTTACACAATATCCAATACTCTTTCTGCGGTCAGACCAGTGACTTATAAATCCGCAGTATTGTATCCTTGCTTTAATCCTCCCACCCTCTCGAAATGAATGTCAATACCCTTCCCTCTGTTATCAATGTCAATCCATGTTCTGCACGATCTCCGCGAAGAACCCACAGCACCGGAAGTTAACATAATGAATGAACCTTTCATCGACGACAAAACCGAAACAGTCAGACCCTCTCTGCCGATATGCTGGACGTTGTTAAGATCTGAATTGAGGTATTGGTACAGTTCTGCTCCCGTTGCCCAAGAGGGATTTCAATAGAATTGAAAATGTGCATAGAAAGAGTCCAAAGATGAATCCGAAACATGTTAACTTGCTTTATAGGCAAGTGCTGGTCGGGGTAGGACTTTAGTGTGAAGGCAAATGTATTTAAATGGAACATGGGGAAATATTCACGGGGGGAGTGGTGTAAAACTTAGCAACCAGCTGAGAGCAGAGGTGCTCCATTCAGGTTGAATGTTAAAACGTAAGAGAAACTTAGATAAACTTATGGATAAGTGGGGTTCGGAGGCTATTCTGTGATTGTAGGAGGATGGGACGGGACAACATAATAGTCTCGCGCGGCCTTGATGTTCGGAACGGTCTGTCTCTGAGCTGTAGTATACAATGACCTTATGTTTCCATGGTCCCGGTGACCCGTTTTCGTGATGGCATCAGCAACCCACATACTTCACAAGGGGCAGTTGTGTCAGAATGACAGACGGAGGACCACATTAACGTGGCATTGCACTGAAAATCAAAACAATTGGAACATGTTTGTCGTATTGAGACACCCTGGAGCTGGGGCGAAGGTAGTAACAATGTCAGAATTGAACAGACACTGCTCAGACTAATATTTTGACATGATGAAAGAATAGGCTTGTCAATACTTCTACAAGTATGGAACCCTAAATTCTGAAGCAAATGAACGGAACCGGTATCATTGCTACTAATGCAGTGTTTCTGGCAGAGAGAATTTTGTTTCTCCACTGGGGATCCAGGTCTCGAAATCAAAGAACGTTGAGTTGAGAGTGATGTAACGACGTTGTGCAAGTCGGTTTCATCATCGGTTAGTCGAATGTCTTATAAAAGATGGGCCGTTCAACCTCTTTGAGTCACTTGAGAATGAACTATCGGGGCGCAAAGAAAGCGGGAAGTCTTTCAATTTAAGGCAGCAAGTTTTATTACTGTGATATTCCTCACAGGCGTTTCATTGTGTATTATTTCTTGTGTGAGTCTACCTAAATCGTTCAGAATTATTGTGAATAGTTGGCGGAATTACAGCCGGATATCTCCTGCACCTTTATATAGTGATAAGCTTTCCAGCCGTCGAAGACAAGTATCCCATGGAGACAACAATAAAAATATGCTACAGTGCCATTGTAGTCATCGGCATCCCTGGTAAGAATTCACTGCTTAGCGGTTTCAAGCTGCTACCGGTGATCAGATTGTGAGTTAATATTTATGCATCTTCGTCGACATTGGTCCTTCAATTTAATCCATCAATAGATGGTACTTCCTCGTCTCGCGTGTAAAATGTACTGTAATTTTTGGACTTTTGCAATAAATTGCATTAAATTATTTTAACAATCCCCTGAAGGCGAACATTAACTTGCTCAGGGCGCAGTTACATTGATTTACCGCAACGCCTTTTCAGGATTAAACATTCGCGATCAGAGTGACTATAGCCATGGACATGTATGTTCGTTTCCACTTTTAACATAAGAGATTCGGCAAACGCTTGTATGCCGGAATAACACACTAAAAACTGACTGAGTAGCACCGCAGGTCAGGCAGCAACTGTGGCAGGGCAACCATTTTTCTTTATGGAGAACACCCCAACCATTAACCCAGAGGTTGGTCGACCCCAGGTTGAGAATCCCTGATCTATGAGAGAAGTGAACAGTCGGTGTTTCGTGCTGGGACAGGTCATTAGTACCAGAATGGATGGGGGTCGAAGCTATAATAGGAGAGTGTGAGCCGAGAAGCAATGATGACGGGTCACGACTAAAAACATTAACTCTCTCTCCGTTTTCAGAGAAGCTGCCACTCCGAGTTCGTTCAATATTTTGTCCCTGTTAACCTCTTTCCAGTATCGTGTGTGTGCCGGGACGGAAACTTATGCTAATTATTTTAACTCATTTTACGGTGGTTCTACGCTTTTGAGATTCACAAGAACAACTTTAAACATCTCTCTCTCTCTCTCTCTCTCTTGTTGCTTGACATTGTTGGAACTGCTTCCTTCATGATTTCTCTCACAATTGTTCATCTTTACGTTCCTACAAGGGGATCACACACACTTTTTATACGCCATGGACTCCGACCAAGTAACCGAGGGAAGGGTCTGTGGGAATTTCAAGCTGATACGTTACACAGGATTTATTTATTTGTTTATTATCAAACTTGAGGAGTTCCTAAACTGCAGAACCGGCTCAGACTCAACTCTGTTGGTGTTTGTGCAGTCCTGCATAAGGCACGAGGGGAAGGTTGATGGATTTCCTCGTTCAAAACCGTCGACTTTTTATTGCTCCCCTTCCGCCGTGGGTGCTGCCTGACATGCATTTTGTCTGTGTTAACCTGGATTTCCAGCAGTATCGCCTGGTTTGGAACTTCTTTCCGTTTTAAATATGCGGCAAATATCTTCGTCTTCACCCACACTTGCATGATTTCTTGCTAAATGGTATGGGGGCAACCGATGCGCATTTCCTGAAATTTCATGGCTCTAGTCACGCGTTAATCAATGAGGAGTGTACTGCAAGATTTACCTTTGGAAACGCAGTTTGATTGGATGTTGCAGTTGTCGTAATTCTACTTTTCCTTTCGACAGTTAACCTGGCGGCGATCGTGATACTCAGCCGAGGAAAGTGTGGTCTCTCCAAATGTATCACTCGGTATCTGGTGGCGATGGCAGTGGCCGATCTAATGGTGGTTGTCATTGAAGTTGCGTTTTACCAGATAGTTGAAATTTACCGAGTATACTGGCTTCAGCCATCACTTCCGTTCTGTTTACTCCACTACGTCTTGTGTTACGTGGCTTTAGATTGTTCCGTGTGGCTTACCGTAGCGTTCACTTTCGATCGCTTTGTGGCCATTTGCTGGTCTAAGATTCAGACCAAGTACTGTACGCCAAGAATTGCAGGACGGATTATTGGCACAATATGCGTTGCGTTATGTTTAAAGAACGTCCCTTATTACTTCCTGCACAAGGAACGCGCAAGTCTGTATTGGAATAAATGCGGTCATAAATCGGGTCTTCACATGAATCAGGAGTTTGAGTGGTTTTACTGGTTAGACCGTCTTTTGAATCCGCTGCTCCCTTTCTTCCTCATTTTGTTCCTCAATATTCTTACAGTCAGACAGATCCTGGCGTCCAGCCGAGTCCGTAGGGGGCTCAGGGGACAGAGAAAAAGCGAGAAGGTGCAGGACCCGGAAATGAGGAGCCGGAGACTTTCCATCGTTCTGCTCTTCACCTTGTCGGCGATTTTCCTCCTGTGCTGGGCGACAACCACCCTGGTCTTCATTTTCATGCGGTGCCTCTACACGGACCTGGAAACGTCTATCCGACTTTGGATCGCGCAGGAAACAGGGACAGTGATTCAGCTTTTCAGCTGCTGCACGAACACCTTTATATACAGTGTGACCCAGACCAAATTTAGGGAGCAGCTAAAGATTGCCGCGCTCAGCCCCATTCATTTGCTTGTTAAGATGGTGAGGCAGTGCTTAGTGCACAGATAAATGTGTTGAATTGTATGATGTTTCCAAAAATGACTCGTCAGCAGTCATGGAAGCAAGTTTATAATTGGCATTCCTTAAAATGTTTGTTGTACTCGGATCATAATCTGTACTTCCTGTCCTTCATCTTGGAGAAAAATAATGACTATCCAGTATAACTTATATTGATTGGTTAAGTTTTTTCACGATGCAATATACTCTCATTGGCCACTTTATTAGTTACACTTCCACGCCACGTTTTCCAACATTCATTGCAAACATTCAACGTAACGCGGACAAATTGAAACTGGTAGGACTGGCATCTCCGATAAAAAAAAAACAACCAAACAAAAGATTTTCTCCGAGTGTCATCATCAGGACCCAACCGTACAGACACATCTTTTCCCGATCAGTGGAGATGGTTCCTGTGCACCGCATTTAGAGACATGTGGCCAGATAAAGTCCCTCCATTGTAAGACATTGGAGATACCAGGTCAGTCTTTTACATTTATCTACTCACTAATATTATCAGCCCCTTTCTTTAGATCAGTACAATAAATAACATATATTTGATTATTATTCATATCTTCCTGCTTGTGCCAGTCTGATTTCAAGAACTGATGCCAATCAGTTGTCCGGAACTCCTAAACATAGAAACATAGAAAGCCTATAGCACAATATTGGCCGTTCGGCCCACAATGCTGTGCCGAGCATGTACTCACTTTGGAAATCGTCCTCTATTGTTCCAAGCTTCCTGTACATATCCAGTAGTTTCCCAAAATACTCTATCGCATCCGTCTCCACCACCGGCGCTGGCAGCCCATTCCATGCACAAAGCACTCTCTGCGTAAAAAAAAAACTTACCTTTGACATCTCCTCTGTACCTCATTCTAAGCACCTTTAAACTGTGCCCTCTCGTGTTAGCCACATCAGTTATGTTGCATTATACTGTTCTTTATGATTAAACTGAAGTCCCCAGCTTCGGTTCCGAAATACGATGAACTGTGACTTCATATGCCGGAAGCCTAGCTACAGTAAACCATGAATCAAGTATCTTCTGTTTTATTATAGGCATTGAATTTACCTCTTTCAATAAAGCGGATAGTCACAATTAGAGAACAGCAACTCCACCTAAGAGCATACGATTTAGAGGGCATTAATAGGGCATTTGACCCATCGTGTTTGCTCTGGCATTCTATTATTACCGATATATTATCCCTCTCAACCACATTCTCCAAACCTATTCAACCTTTTTCTGTAACTCCATTTCTCAAGTGCCGGCAAATTCCTTGTAAACCTTCTCTGAACCCTTTCAAACATATTAATATCGTTCCTGTGATTCGATGACCAACACTGTACACAATAATCCAAGCATGAATCTTAATTTAATTCACACCGTAGGCCAGGATTGGGGTGAGTTGGGATACAATTTCCTTGCATGGTCGGTAGGAGAAGTTTGGCACCGAGGAATTTTACAGACCTCGGGAATGTTGCGTGGTAGTCCGACAGTCAGACCACCTCAGTGTGCACCCACGTATCGGACAAACACATGTTACATTAAACATAGGGGGTCACTGATCCCATCCCCAGCCCAGTAACGCACCAAGTCACATACGCCAAATATCGGCTTAGAACTGTGAGTTCGGGAAGGAATCAAACATGGACTGCTCGACATAACCAAGGGAGAAGCCGGGATGCCTCGAGCCGATGCACGTGCCTTGGTCCAGTTTGGGAAAGTGGGATGAGCGGAAGTAAAGAAGAGACTCCTGTTCATGTGGTTGCTCTTCCTTATCCAAACTATAATGTCTGAAACCTTTTGAAAAATTCCATGTAATTGTTAACCGACCGTGTATCATCTGAGCCATATCACTGAAAGTTATATTTTGAGGTGTACCCAACCTTCTGCGGAGCCTCCAGGCTCTGACTCCGCTGTCCCGTTGCTTGGTCAGTCGGTAAATGAACACATGCTCTCTCAGTATCAGTTCATTTGAGAGTTACTGACCGCAATACATCTTTATCATTTGATGCCTTGAGCACCGTATCCCCCAATTCAGAACCCGTCCCGGTCAGGGAAGGATCGCTGGTTTGTTGTAACAAATCGCTCCCATTCCTCGCCTTTGTCAGCCCCGTGACTGCTGGCGCGTCTGTTTAACGCTGCGATTGACTCTGAGATTTTATACTATGTTAATTTAAAGATATTTAGCCGTCCGCTAAATAGTGAAGAATGGTGTGTGCAGATCGCAGTTAAATTATTTATATCAACATGTTTTCAGGCTTAAACCATCGCGATCTGCTCGACGATGACCATGGGCATTCAGGTTCCTTCATCTATAATCATAACAGATTCTGCAAACGCCGAAATCCACAGTAAAACACACACTATGCGAATGAGGAACTGCGCAGGTCAGGCAGGTACAGGGCGGGCTTCCCAAACGTTTAACGCCATGGAACCCTATCATTAACCGAGAAGTCCGTAGACCACAGGTTGGGAAGCCCTGAACTATGGAGAGAAATTAACGGTCGCTGTATCTGGCTGAGACAGTGCCTCTGAACCACAATGCATGGCGGGAGAAGACATAGGAAGAGGGTGGGAGCCGAGGACCAGTGATGAAAAGTCTGGGCCGGAAGCGGAAACTCTTTCTCCGATTTCAGAAATGCAGCCTCACCGAGTTATTTCAGTATTTTGTACCAGTTACTCTGGGTATTGTGTGCAGGCAGTGGCTGCAAATTCTGCTAATTATTTTAAGTCTTCCCACACTGGTTCTACACTTTCGAAATCCACGGAGTAACTGGATACAGTGCGTCCTCTTATTATTGTTTGGCAATGTTGGAACTGCTTCCGTCATAATCTCCCTCATAGCTGGCGATCTTTAGGTTTTTACCAGGAGATTCCAACCCTTTTCATGCCATAGACCCCGACCATTAACCGAGGGGTACGTGGACCGCAGGATGGGAAATCCGAGCTGACACCCTGGGCACCATTCATCTCTAGATAATAACACGCGAATATTACTTAGTGCAAAGCTTTGTCTATATGCAGACGTGTCTGACTGTTCCTTTTTTTTATTATTGTTATTATTTTTATTCCGGAAGTGTCCCTGAACGGAAGAAGCAATTATTCATTTCCATAGGTGCTGTCTGGCATGCCGAGGGCCTCCAGCATTTTGTCTGCATTATACTTGATTTACAGCATCTGCAGAATCGGCGGCTTTGGAATTTTCCCCGTTTTAGAATCGGTGGGGGGATGAAATGAAACAGCTAGGCTTTTCCCGCACTCCCAGGATTACTTGCTGTCTGCTACGGGGAAAACCGATGCTCAATATCATGTATTTCATGTCACGGTACAATATTTTAAGGTGCTCATGTAATTGCCGAGGTAGTCAGTCTGAAACTAAAAACAATCCAGTGTATGGCAGCTCTCTGGGCGAAGGCAAATTGTGAATGAGAGAGATCGGGGAGAATAGACAGATTGGTACAAGCTGCCAGGAAGGCGACAGTAACTTGGCTGTCCGATCGGGACAACAGTGGTTGTTCAGAAGAGCATCTCTGAACGTCAGGTCTTGAAAGTGATGGGCGACGGCAGCAGAAGGCCAGTCCACCTAATAGTGTCTTCACTCAGTGGTACATTTCTCCACAGCACGCAAACTTCCCACACCAGTAATTTTAACCAAAGCATAGTGTTTACTGAAATTTCAGACTGAGTTTCTCCATATATGCCCCAGCTATCTGCCATGGTTTAGATTCCGAATATTATCACATGAAGTTCTGCATTGTGAGACGCGGTTTGCTTGTGTGGTATGGATGTCATAACTCTACTTTTCTTTTTTGCTAGTTAATGTGGTGGCGATCGTGATACTCAGCCGAGGGAAGTGTGGTCTCTCCAAAGGTATCACTCGGTATCTGGTGGCGATGGCCGTGGCCGATCTAATGGTGGTGATCATCGAAGTCGCGTTGTACCAGCTGGTTGAAACGTACTGAGAATACTGGCTTCGGTCATTACTTCGGCTCTGTTTAGTCCACTTCGTACTCTGTTACGTGGCTTTAGATTGTTCCGTGTGGCTTACCGTGGCGTTCACTTTCGATCGCTTTGTGGCCATTTGCTGGTCTAAGATTCGGAGCAAGTACTGTACGCCAAGAATTGCGGGATGGGTTATTGGCACAATATGCGTCGTGTTCTGTTTAAAGAACATCCCCTATTATATTCTGCATAAGGAACGAGTCTATAGTCATTCGACAAAATGCCGTATCAAGTGGGGTCTTCACATGGAGCCTGAGTTCGAGTGGTTTTACTGGGTGGATCGTCTGTTGAATCCGCTGCTCCCTTTCTTCATCATTTTGTTCCTCAACACTCTGACCGTCCGTAAGATCCTGGCGTCAAGTCGACGCCGCAGGGGACTCATGGGACAGAGAAATAGCGACAAGCAGCAGGATCCGGAGATGAGGAGCCGCAGACTCAGAACTATCGTTCTGCTCTGCACCCTGTCGGCGAGTTTCCTCTTGTGCTGGGCGACAACCACCCTTGTGTTCATTTTCCTACGGTGCCTCGACACGGACCTGGAAACGTCTTTCCGACTGTGGCGGGCGCGGCAAGCGGGGACAGTGATTCAGCTT
>NW_027332135.1:0-91537 GCF_048418815.1 Hemitrygon akajei | reverse complement strand
GCCCCGTCTGTCTCTCACTGTATCGCTACCCCACATCTCCATGTCCCCTATCTCCTGCTCTCAATGTCTCACTTCCCTAACATACACGCACTCTCTCTCTTTCTCTTTCTCTCTGTCTCCCTTTTTCACACTCTCTCGATCTCTCCCTATCTCTCTCTCTCTCTCACACACACACACACACACACACACACACACACACACACACAGTCACTCTCTGTCTGTCTCTCTCTCTCCCTTCACACCCTCCCTTCATCACTCCCCCCACTTTGCACACAAGGCTGAAGCAAACAGTTACCAATCAATGGTCATGTCCAGAGATGGGCACTGAGTGATTTGGAGGAGGGGGTGTTATAGATATATAAGGAACTCAGCTGGGATGGGTTGTACAGGTAACAGGTCATGAAGGAATGGCGATTTTCCAATATATCTGTTCCCAGCATTTCGATTCCGTGCTCCGTTAAGACATGACTACCATGAGGATATTTAGCCAGCTTAACTAAATTAAATTTTGAACTAATTAAATAATTGCAACCAGCCTTCTTCAGCTGGGACAGGGGATTGATCTTTTTTACAGAATTCCTTTATTACAAATATCGGTGCTATACAATACATACAAAACAGTGACTAACACAATTACTTCTCTACATATAGACAATTCACATTAAACCAAAATGTTCCCATCTCTTTCAATGATGGCATTTACATCCCGCGGAGCCCAACGGTCCCGGAACGCCTATAAGATCGCCGTGGACTGCGTGTTCCTTTTCAATATTCACCCGAGCACGAACATACCCCCTAAACATTCAGCTTGGGAGTCACTCGCTGAACTGGGCAGCACGGTCCAAACACGGTAAAATCTTTCGCCTTTTCTTTTCCCGCACTCTACAGACTCCCCATTGCTTTCCTAACCAGAAAACGACCCCGTCTATTGCTCTAAACAGTCCAGTTCTCAGAGCTCCATAAACATCAACCCCGCCTCTCTCTCTCTCTCTCTCTCTCTCTCTCTCTTTCCGTCTTGTTTTACGGCGGTTGGCACCCAGCTTAATGGTGCATTACCGCCACCTTCTGTTCTGGAGTATGCGATAGACTCACATTCTAAATCCCTTCACCCAATCTCACACACACAATTCCTAATCTACAATTTATGCTCCCATCTTTAGCCATCCTAGTACCCTATTCCTGTTTATCCATCATATCCTATTAAAAAAAACCCTGTAACCCTTAAAAAAGCTGAAAATACCCTAACCCATGCTCAGCCATCCTTCTAATGTGAATTCCTGCACCCCCAATTCCTTTAGATTAATTCTCATCATCTCTCTCTGTATCCCATACTTCCTGCAACTCAGAGCTACATGTTCTACTGACTCCTCTTCCTGACATTCCTCACACAGTCCTGTCTGGCGTTTCCCTATCAATTTCAGTGTTTGGTTTAGTGCACAATGCCCCAGCCTTAACCTAGACCACAGAATTTCCTCTCTTCTGTATCTACTACCTACCCTAGTACCTGCAACACTTTTTTGTATTTGATATAAATGCCTCCCTTTCCCCTCCCTGTCCCATCTTTCTTGCCACATTTGGTTATTTTTTTTCACAGATTACACATTTGACCTCTGCTTTACTGATACTAATGTGCATTTCTATATTTTCTTTCTTTATTGCCCTCTTTGCCAACTCATCCAACCTTTCATTCCCCTTCACCCCTACATGAGCTGGAACCCATAGAAATTTAACCTGATCTCCCTAATTTGCAACTCTTGTGACTGACTGAAGGACTTCATGAAGTACATCTTGCCGGCTGTTTGAGTTAAAAGATCTTAAACTTGCTAGAACTGAGGCTGAATCTGACCATATCAACGCTTTGACTAGTCTAGCTTTCTCCACCCAAGGCAACGCAACCAACACTGCCATCATCTCCACTGTATACACCGCTAACTTATCAGATATTCTTCTGCTGATTGCAATTGCTTTTGCTGGTATATCCACCCCAAACCCTGTCATTCCTGTTTCAGGTTCCTTAGCATCATCCATATAAATCTGAGTATAACCACTATACTTTTCCATCACATGATAGTTAAATGCACTTACCAAATCAGTTTCATATTTTCCTTTCCTTTTTACCTCTAACAAATGCCAGTCTACGTCAGGCCATACCAGCTTCCATGGAGCTACAACCGGATAAACTACTGAAGGACTTATCCTTAGATCAAACACTCCACATGATCTAGCAATATCATTCCTTACCCGACTAAAGTTTTCCCTCTAAAACCTCCCATTTTCCCAGGACTCCTGCAACATTCCTTTAGCAGGGTGAGAATCATTGTGTCCCTGCAAATTAGCCCAGTAGTTTGCCATCAATTGCATCCTTCTTAATTCCAAAGGCATTACTCCCATTTCTACCTGCAGGGCTGATACTGGTGATGTTTTAAAAGCCCCACTTTACACTCTCAAAGCCTGAGCCTGAATCACATCCAGTTTCCTTATAAGAGACCTTGCTGCTGATCCATATGCTACACTTCCATAATCCAACACAGATCTTACTAAAGCCACACACATTCTCTTCAATGCTGAACAACTTGCTCCCCATTCCCTACCAGTCAAACATCTCATCATATTTATTAATTTTTTACATTTCTCCTCAACTTTTCTGATATGATTTGCTCATGTTAATCGTGAATCAAATATAACTCCCAGAAATTTAAATGATCCAACCCTTTCCAATTCAATCCCATGCATCCTTAACTTCTTCCCTACCTCAATTCTTTTCCTGGTGAAAAATACAGTTTGAGTTTTTTCTACTGAAAATCTACATCCCCAATCATAACCTCACTCTACCACTTCATCAATTGGTCCTTGTAGTTTCCTGATAATATGCTCCATGTTCCTGCCTCTTTTCCACAACGCCCCATAATCCGCAAACAGTGACCTACCTATATCCACTGGTACCTTTGTGAAGACATCATTGATCATAATGATGAAAAGTAACGGGCTAATCACACTACCCTGAGGTGTGCCATTTCTTACTATGTACTGTTTTGATAATTCTGATCCAATCCAAACTTGAATTTTCCTACCAAACAAAAAATCTTTAATCCAATTAAAAACTCTCCTCCCAACCCCCATTTTGTGCAGTTTAATTAATAATCCTTCCCTCCACATCATATCATAGGCTTTTTCAATGTCAAAAAGCACTGCAGCTACTGATTCTTTATTTGCCTGGGCCTTTCTTATTTCAGTCTCTAACCTTATCACTGAGTCCATGGAATTCCTTCCCTTCCTAAAACCACTCTGATAACTTACCAGCATTCCTCGCTTCTCAAGATCATACGATAACCTGTCTGTTATCATCCTTTCCATTACCTTACATATATTTGATGTTAGTGCTATTGGCCTGTAGCTAGTGGGTTTTGACGGATCCTTGCCAGGTTTCCTTATTGGAATTACTACTGCTTCTTTCCATGCACTTGGTAATCTTCCCTCCTCCCACACTCTGTTGTAAAAATGCAGTAACTTCAAGAGCGCTCCTCCTCCTCCTAGATTTTTTTAGCATAAAATAGCATATTAGATCTTTCCCTGGGGAGGTTGGTCTCGATCTCTTTATTGCTCTCACCATTTCTGCCAAAGTAAATGGATCATCAATTATATCATCTGTTTCTTCCCTCCTGTTTAACACACCTGGGTATTGACTCATTGTTCTTTCCCTTCTCCTTCTCCCTTCTTCAGACAAATTTTCTGAACTATGTATCTTTACAAATGACTTGGCCATGATCTCAGCCTTATCCCTGCTGGAGACTGCTTTTTCCTCCTCAGATATCATTACTGGATATTCCCATTCCCTTCTATCTCCCCCATCCTCTTAATCATTCCCCATACCTCTCCCACAGGCGATGTTCTTCCTATTTTGTTGCAAAAACTCCTCCAACTTGCCCTTTTAGCTTGACGTATAGTTCCTCTCACCACTGCCTGTGCCTTCTTATATTGAATCAAATGCTGCATATTATGGGTTCTTTTAACTAGCCTGAATGCTCTGTTTCTGTTTTTTACAGCCTGACAACATTCTTCTGTCCACCATGGTACCAGTTTTCTATTCATCCTATTTTTACTCCTGGGTATAGATCCTTCCGCTGCCATAATAATTGCTGAAGTCACCTGACTCTTTAATTCATCTATATTTCCAGAAATGTCAATCTTTGTCAATGCTTCTTCACTTAACTTCTGGAACTTACCCCAATCTGCTTTTCCAAACACCCACTTTGGGATTCCACCACCTGGTCTTACTTCAACACTTTCACCCACTGAACATAAAACTGGGTAGTGATCACTGCCTACCGTTGAAGCAGTCCAAACTCCCCAGATACTAATGCCAGCCAAGACATTAGACACTTACGTAATATCTAATACTGGCTCAGTTCCTGCTGTTGTGTTTATCCTTGTTCCTCTGCCATCATTCATACACACCAACTCCCTTTGTTCCATCAAATCTTCAATTACCTTTCCGTTTGAATCTGATCCCCCCATATTGTGCTGTGAGCATTGAAATCTGCACACCACACTACTTTATGTCTGTTTTGTCCTTGTATCCTTAATAGGCTGTCCAAATCCAACCTTTTACATGGATTGTAGTAGTTAATTATAACCACTCCCTCCCTTGTCTCCCACATTTCCACCACTATGTGTTCCTGATTATCTCCTTTTTCCAGTACTCTATATGGTATACCTTGCTTGATTAACATAGCACAACCCTCTCCTCCCCCTATATTTCTATCTTTCCTTATCATTGTATATCCATATACCACAAATTCTAAAACTGCTTTCAACCAGGTTTCCTGGATGCACACTACATCCGGTTTTACAACCATTTTTCTTAATAAAGTGCTTGAACTCCTGGCCATTGGCCAGTAAGCTCCTTATATTCCATTGCAAAAGAATCACCATAATGAGTATTAACCAACCTATGACACTTCCTGGCTTGACTGATTAGTGAGGTTCTCCTTTACTTCTTCCCATGTCAGTCCTACTAACCCTAAATGGTTTACTGCTGCTTTGACCACCAGCTGAATTTTGTCACTTTTTGACTTTACCTCAGCCGTACTATTAATCATTCCTGCAATGAATGTTACCAGAGCCTACATAAATCCTGTCATTTACTCTTCGCTGCATCTCTTGCATCCCTATTGCTCTCTGGTCATTAGGAGCATTATTCTGTTCTCTTGACATTCTTACAGCTTCTGCATAAGTGATCTTTCTTTTCACTCTTATTTCTTGAATTTTATTCTCCCGTCTCTTAACCTCACACCCACTATACGCCACATTATGAGCTCCTCCACAATTACAGCATTTTGGTTGCACTCCTGTTCCACACTTTCCATATTCATGATCATCCCCACATCTAGCACCTCCTCTGCCTTTTACTGTTTTTAGCTATGTGTCCAAACCTTTGACAATTATAGCACCTCAATGGCTTTGGCACATATACCCTTACTGGGTAACTCATGAAACCCAGGAACACTTTCCTTGCCATTCTTTCTTCTTCAAATTCAATCAATACTGTTACACTTTCCTTTTTCATTCCCTCCTTTGTTGTTTTCAGTCTTAGAACCTTAATTACTTTCCCCCCTTTGATATTCCTCTTCAACTCCTCCATGTTTATACTCATTGGTGCACCCGTGATCACTCCTTTATAACCACCATTTCGTGCTCCCACCCTCCCTGTATATTCCACCTTGCATTTTCCTATCTCTTTTAGCTTGAGTGCTTTCTCAAGTTGTTCCTCATTTGCACATTTTACCAATAGATTGCCATCATTAAGGACTTTTGCAAATACTATTTCCCCTGTCTCATTTGCCAGAATTGTTAGCACAAACGGGTTAATTTTCTTCATGTGTCCTTGCGCCTTCTCATTAAACCTAATTATGACAACACCTTCTCTCTGAACTTGTTCATCTTCCTCACTTTCAGAACTC
This sequence comes from Hemitrygon akajei, assembly GCF_048418815.1. NCBI lineage: Eukaryota > Metazoa > Chordata > Chondrichthyes > Myliobatiformes > Dasyatidae > Hemitrygon > Hemitrygon akajei. The sequence continues at coordinate 85,577 of NW_027332135.1, read as the reverse complement.
TCTCCACTGTCATTTCTTATTCTTTTATTCCCTTTGTCTTGGTTTTCATTCATCCGTCCACTCACTATCTCCTCATTCCCTTTATTTCTCCCTTCACAATAATCCATTTCTCCCCAGTTGCCTACCTCTGATCCCAAATCCCTATCCCGCTCCTTCTCCACTCTCTTTCCCTCAACGTTCCAAACCACATTCATGCATGCACCAGCCCTTCACTTCCACCCAGCGCGCACGATTACCGCCTGCTCCACACTCTCCGTCCAGCCATCAACCCCGTCTGTTGTCACAGACGCGGTTTAACGGCCGCGCACGCGATCGTCATCAGTCAACCGTCGTCAAATGACGTATAAGATGGCCTTCCTCGATCCAGTTGGTGTGACAAGATCTTACGTGTTAAACAATGGCGAAAAGGGTTTCACCGAGGGGTTGTTACCTGCCGCAGATCCCGCCTTCTTCTGACTTCCAAAAGTCCGTCCAAACCTGAACAAATCAAATCAAATTGCTTTACTTGTTTGTTTATTTATTCTTACTTATTTTTTATCATTATTATACACCTATAATTATTTCTCTACTAGGTTATGTATCGCATTGAACTGCTGCTGCTAAGTTAACGAATTTCACATCACATGCCTTAGATAACAAACCTGATTCTTATTCTGATTCTGATTCTGAATGTCCTGTTTTTTTAAAATTATTTCGACATACCTCTGAGGGAAGTTGGGAGCGTTGTCGGCGCGACGTAGTAAAGGCGGAGGACAAGAGTTTATCTCTTCTCACCTAGGGAGAAGGAAAAAGCATTGGTGAAGGACATGGACTTTCTGTTGACCGTCAACTGTGGCGTGGGCATTACTATTGAGAGCAGGTTTGATCCAGCCGAGATCTTATTGAATATCAGGCCGGACAGGAGAAAGCAAGTAGTTTGCTCCTCATTCCGTTGTCTGTTTCTTTTTACAGAAAATAAATAACAGACCCTACTTGGACCGGCACGCTACATCAGTGGATGTAATAGGGACCTGTGCTTGGAGCTCTGTTGTTCCCGATCTTTGCCATCAGTTTGGCCGAGGAAGCATTTTAAAGTCTGAAAATGGCACAAAATTTGTAGCTAACATTTGTTAATGATGCAGAGTTGTTACTTTATGTTCTGCGTACTGTCTAAACCTACGTGTCTGTTATGATGCTGCTGACATTTCTGGCAAGAGGGGTCAAAGTTGACGTGGACAAGCTGCGTGGGAACTGGAGTCCAATGTGGGAAACGAGAGGGCACACGGTTCTGCAGAAGAGACATCGCTAGTCTGTTTAAATGGTGAGGGAGTAGGGTGCAGTGAATAGTCAGGAAGATCAAAGGTAAATGCAAGAGTTACCATGATCTCGCACGATTTTGTCGAGCTTTATTGAGACTGCTGCTGGGACATTGTGCGAAGTCCTGCTCACCCGGTTTAATAAAGGTCATGTAATGCAAAGAACAAACTGTCAGAACAGGGGAGAGCGGGTCAGGCAGCATCTGTGGATGGAAATGGATCGTACTCATTTCAGGTCGGCGCACTGTAGGTGGTCAGTATGGGAGGGGGTTTGTGGAGCAGGAGTTGTGAAGAAACTGGCGAGTGTAAGTAGGGAGGTGTAGCAGGCAGCTGGATACTGGAGACTTCTGGTGTGCCACAGAGTTCGGGAGCGGGACATTAGTTATTCGTTACGTATAGACCGACGGGGATACGGAAACGGTTGTCGTGGGTGATGAGACAGACCAGGGAATAGGCAGGGTTTGTTTCACTCCGTGGCCGCCCGGATGTGGAGGACTCCTTGAAATCCCATTTATAACAAGCAGCGCCAGATAATTGGAGCATTTGAGAATATTGCATGACATGAGTACAATTTATATATTGAAAGGACAGCAGTCAAATTCCCGCTTATTATCTGAGGTTTGCACAGTTTTCAGCGCTGAACAAAATTGTTTCCAGTGGTGGAAATTCCCGAGAAGCAGTGTGCAACACATTTTACATAGATCTGTGGTCTGTTCCGACGTGTTATCGCAATAATAAATATCTGGTCTTGGGACCAATGGTGAAAATGGTTTCTGAAAATATGTTTCTGATCTTTCGACACTGAAATGGGACGGGACCTTTGATAAACATAAAGAAGGTTGGAAGGTGTATGGTCATGCAGGTTTTGAAAGAAATAAACCGGCAGACTATTATTCAGACGAGGAGAGAATTCAAAATGCAGAGATGCAAAGGGTCTTGGGAGTCCTTGTGCAGGATACCCTAAAGGTTAACCTTCAGATTGAGTCGATGGTGAAGAAGGCAAATGCTGTGTTGGCACTCGTTTCTAGAGATATAGAATATAAAAGCACGGATGAGATGTTGCGGCTCTATAAGGCACTCGTGAGACCACACTTGGATTATTGTGTGTAGTCTTGGGCTCCTTATTTTAGAAACGATATACTGACATTGGAGAGTGTTCAGAGAAGATACATGAGAATGATTCCAGGAATGAAAGGGTTACTGTATGAGGAAAGTCTGGCAGCTCTTGGGCTGTATTCCCAAGAATTCAGGAGAATGAGGGGGGGGGGGGGGGATCTCATAGAAACATTCCAAATGTTAAAAGATCTGAACAGAATAGATATGGCAAAGTTATTTCCCATGGTTGGGAAGTCTAGGACAAGAGGGACAACTTCAAGATTGAAGGACGTCCTTTTAGAACAGATGCGGAGAAATTATTTTAGTCAGAGGGTGGTAAATCTGTGGAATTTGTTGCCACGAGTGACCGTGGAGGCCAAGTCATTGGGTGCATTTAAGGCAAAGATAGATACGTTCTTGATTAGCATCAAAGGATATGGGGTGAAGGCAGTGGAGTAGGGATGACTGGAAGAATTGGAACAGTCCATGATTGAATGGCGGAACAGACTCGATAGGCCGAATGGCCTGTTTCTGCTGCTATATCTTATAGACTTATGGACAACTTCAAAGGGAAAAAAAATGGTGTATGGAAACGTCCTTGACGACTGGGGTAATATATTCTAACACGAGGATAGCTAGAGACATTAACACGCAAAATGCTGGAGCAGTGCAGGACAGGCAGCATCTATGGAGGGAAATGAACACGCAACGAGTCAGGTAGAAACTCTCAATAAAAAAAAAGCATCCAATGTAGTCTTCTGTAACTGAAAACTTAATCCGAAGAAACACCCCTTCACCTTATGCGGCACAACTACGTTAGTTCTGCATTATTATCAGCAGAACGACAGACACTCGTCTAACTGACCTAAAAAAACTCACGAAGTTGTAACAAGCTTCCCTGTATTTGTATTTTGTCGCCTTTTCCTCGTTGTCTACATATGCTGCCACTTGCAGTGATCTTTAAATGTACAAAAGTTCAAAAGTAAATTTATCATGAAAGTGCATACTTTTCACCATATTTCAGCCTGATTCATTTTCTTGCGGACATTCAGAGTAAATGCAAAGAAAAAAAAAGACTGAAGCAATGAATGAGCATCAGCAACAGTTTTAACATAATTGAAATCTGTCGTCAGGTTCGTGGTCTTGTGGCAGCAGGTCATTGTAATACCTAGCAATAAATACTATAAAGCACAGTAAAAAGGACTATAAATTTCATAAAAATAAAATCTAATTCCCTGACCGGGAATCGAACCCGGGCCGCGGCGGTGAGAGCGCCGAATCCTAACCACTAGACCACCAGGGAAGCTGTTATACGCTTTTGAAGAAAGTGATGACTAATCGAAAGAAAGCTGTGCGAGCACAATAAGAAGTTTGTAGCAGCACAATAGCCGGTAAAGAAGCAGTAAATGTTGCGTGCGTGAGTTGTGAGATTCTTAAGACTGCAACTATACGTTATGAAGTCAATTCATCGCTGAAGTGAGCGGTTATCCCACTCTGGGTCAGCAGCCTGATGGTTGAGAGGAAATGACTGTTTTACTGGCCCCAGTCGTGGGCGACCTGTAGCTTCTGCCCCCCACCCCCAATTCCTGATAGCAGCAGCGATAAGAAAGTATGGTCTGAACGGTGGGGTCTGCTGAATGACTGATGCTGTTTCATAAGTCAGCGCTCCTAGTAGACGTACTCTCTGGAGGGAAGAGAATTAGCTGTGATGAAATGGCCCGCTTCCCTTACTTTTGCTTTCAGGGTCATGGTGTAACAGGCCGTGATGCAATACTCTATATATTCGCCACCGCACATCCATAGAAGTTAGATCAAAAGCCGAACATTCGTAAGTCAGGAGGGGAACTGGCGGGCGTGTCTCCTTTGTAATGGCACCTTCGTGCTAGGTCCAGTAGAGATGCTCTGATAATGATAACTTTAAACTCTCCACTTCTGGTACTCTAATGCGAACTAGTTCATGCACCTCCGGTTTCTCCCTCCTGAGGTCAATAATCAGCTCTTTAGTGCTGTGAAAGTGAATGAGAGGTTGTTGTGTTGGAGCGATCAGGTTTATTATCACCGGCATGTGTCGTGCAATTTGTTAAATTAGCAGCAGCAGTTTAATACAAGAAGAAGAAAATAATAATCAATCAATAACTTACAGTATACGTATATTGAATATTGAATAGCTTACACATTGTTGCAAAAAACCAGAAATAATATATCGTAAAAAAGTCAGGTAGCATTCACGTTTCCATTTAGGACATGAGGGGATGAAGTTGTTCCTGAATCGCTGAGTGTGTGTCTTCAGGCTTCTGTACCTCCTACCTGATGGTAACAGTGAGAAAAGGGCATGCCCTGAGCGCTAGAGGTCTTTAATAATGGACACTGCCTTACTGACAATCCACTCCTTGAAGATGTCCTGTAGGCTAACACCCAAAGTGGAGCCGACTAAATTTACGACCCTCTGCAGCTTCGTTCGGTCCTGTGCAGTAATTTCCTCTCCCCCCCCCCCCCATTCCAGCCATTCCAGACAGTGATGCAGCCTGTCAGAATGCTCTTAGAATAGAAGTTTCTGGGTGTATTTGTTGACATTCCAAACCTCTTCAGACTCCTAATGAAGCATAGCCGCGGTCTGGCCTTATTTATAACTACATCAATATGTTGGGACCAGGTTAGGTCCTCAGAGATCTTGACACCCAGGAACAGATTCAGGCAGACTTTCAATCTCGCTGCATTTTTTTTGCTGATTCACCCCTCACCTTTGGTACAGGAAGCAATAGTGATGTCGTCAGCAAAGTTAAATGTGGCATTGGGGCATTACTCTGCCTCACTCATTGGAATAAAGCGTGCAGAGCAGTGGGCCCATCCGGCCCTTTGGTGCACCCTTGCTGATGGAGATTGTGGAGGAAATGTTCGCAGATTCAAAAGTCCAATTTAATATCAGAGAAATGTATACAATATACATCCTGAAATACTTTTTCTTCACAAACATCCACTAAAACAGCGAAGTGCCCCAAGAATCAACAGTTAAATGTAAGAACCCCAAAGTGCCCCCTCCAGCTCCCCTCCCTCCCTTCCGCACGTAAACGGCAGCCGCAATCCCCCCTCCCCCCACTGGAAAAAAGGGTACCCGCTACCGAGCAAAGACACAGACATGCAGTTACCCCAAAGACTTCGCGTTTCACCCGGTATTCGACATACTTCAGGCTCTATCCCTGGTATGGGAGAAAGTGATGACTCCATTTACCCAGCGAGCGCGGAGACATAATGAAAAACTCGCTGGGTTTCGATTATAAGAGTCCGTTATGCCGTTTTTTCTGTGCTCTGTGTCTGAAAATCGCAAAGATCCCGCGTCTTCGGGCGCACAGCAGATATACAAACTCTCCCGCCGACACCCGGGTCTCTTCTCGTGACACTGACCCTCGATCCTCCCGTCTCCAGAGCCCCGAGATCTTAGGCTTCCAGATACGAGCGAAACTTTCAGGCCGAACCCTTGGCATGCCGAACAACAACGGCTGTCCTGAAAACCCGAATACGGATCTCATTTCCGCAAAGAACCGAAGTCAGCGTGTATCTCCAGGTCAGGGTCTTCAAAGGATCCCCGGAAGGAAAAAAATAAAGATATTAAAGATGGAAACAGCAGAAAGCAAAGGAGTCGCCGTTTAGCGCCTTAATAACTTGTTTCCAGTGCGAACTGACCGGAATCTGCAAGTGAGGAAATCGAGGAATGCAGAGATATAGTCAACGATGCGCATCATTGTACCTGGATCTTCACTGTCTAGATATTCCCGGAATGACTGAATCGCCAATGAAATAGCATCTGTTGTTGACCTATCGAGACGGCAGGCAACTTGTAGCAAATGCAAGTCGCCCCTCAGTCGAGAGCTGGTAAGTTTCATCACCAGGCACTCAGAACAATCCAACACGGTGGATGGAAGCGCTTCCGGGCGCTCGTCATTGCGGTAGGTTACCACGTCCTTCCTGGGCACCGGTATGGTTGAAGCCCGCTTAACGCAGGTGGGTATTTCAATCTGTCGAGGCGAGCCGTTAGGGACATCAGTCAGCACTCCAGCACACAGGTCTTCAGTACTGGGCCAGGTACGCCGTCTAGGCCAGCAGTGTTCTGAAGGAAAGTGCTTATGTAAGGTTCAGAGACCTAAGAGACGTTCTTCCGCCGGCCTCAGAGTCTGAAACCTCCGGGTCGTTGGTGAGTGTGGAATCTTGCGAAGTTGTGTCTACGTTCCGTCGGTCAAAATAAGCGTCAGATGCATCGAGCTCATCCGCTAGATGTTGGGAATGGTCTCGGGATGGAACGAAAGGCATTCCTCGTCGTAGTGTAACAGTGGTCGGGTGTGCTGGAGACCCGGTACTCCGGCGGGCGCGCTGATGATAATTGGCTTATTTCTTTAAATAAGCCCAACAAAGATCTCTGAAATGACTTGAAAATCATCAGTGTAAGGCTGCTTTTTGTTTATCACGACACTCAATACATCGTATGCTTGCTTAATATCTGCTTTGCCAGTATGATAGGTCCGGTTAGGATCACGGAGTGAACTCTGGGTAGGTAGCAGTGTTGGTACTTAATCACTGGATGTTCCAGGTCGGGAGAACAAGGGTGCGGCAAGTCGTTTATAATGTAAGAACACTCCCCCACCACCACAACCACTTCTTGCCTTCTCCAGCGGTGGATTCAGAAGACCTTCGGCTGCTCCACTAGAACTGAGCCGTGTGTCGTGAGACAGAGAAGACATCAATCCCTCATTTCCCTCCGAACCAGCAATCTTGTACTTATTCCATTTATCAGTGCCTCTAGTAACTGTGCCTTTGTTAAAAAGATGCGGGGTAGAGGAGGCGTCATACCCCGTTGCATTAGTGTGATTTAAAGTCCTCCATACCGACCTCCTTTTCTGCAGTGGTGATGGCTGACCTCCGTCCATTGCTTAAACTTGACGCACCGGCATTCCTGACAGTCACGTCCACCTGATCCTTCAGGAGAGCGTTCACAGTGTTCGTTTAGACACGTTTCTTAAAGGAAGGTTACAGGCTGCAGGTTTCAGCAACAGTGGTCCAGGAAAAAAAATTACACCTCGACGTTTTGCGAGCTGTCGGCAATATATCACGTGTGTCGCCAGTGCCACCTTGGAGCTGTGGATTTATTCACAAACCTCAACACGTTCTATAGCGTTATCAATAATTTAAACATCCCACTCTGAGCCTACGAAATGCATCTCCTCGCACATCATGATTTAAAATGATCTGTCACAGAGTCTAACATCGCTGGAGCGAGCAAACGCTACAGGACGGGACGCGAGGGTTCGATATATCAGCATTTAGAAGGCTAAGTAAATAAAATGAAGTTCCCAGGGTAACAGAGGACATCAATATTGGTGTTGCAGTGGTCAAGGAAGAAGATTAGTTTCCAAGGTGATCTAGTCCAATTTAGAGACTGACTGAAGGAATGGCGGATTGAACTGAGCTTGACAAGGTTCTGCACTTTGTAGACTTAAGGCAGGCAAGGCCTACACAGTAAATGGCGGGACACTGCAAAGTCTTGTAGAACTGGAAGAACCAAGGCTACCAATGCATACTCGCTGGGGCTAGTTATACACGTAGACAATGCAGAGGGAGGATGTCACTAAACTGGAAAGCATGCCGAAGAAGTTTAATGAGGATGATACCAGGAGTCTGTGGCCTGAGACTATAATATGTAAGCTGAGAGGTTTCTGCCCGCTGCGGAGGACGCTGAGGGGTCACATTCACGAGGTGTATGATATCAGGAGGGGAGGCGCATAAATAGGGTGAAGATCACTGTCTTTTTGTATTGTGTGTGTGTGTGAGGGGGGGGGGGTCTAAAATGAGCGTGCACACGTTTAAAGTGAGATGGAGAAAAGGTAGAAAATGAATCTAAAGAGCAACTTCTCACAGAAGAGGGGGAGCACATGGAATGAATCGCAAGGGGATCGAGGCTAACTCGATTATATTGTGTTAAATAGAGTCAGGAAGTTGCGTGGGTTGGAAAGATTTAGCAGATGGAGTAGACAGGGTGGGCGGAACAGACTCGATAGGCCGAATGGCTTGCATACTCCTATGTGTCGTGGTTCAGGGAGATGAGCGGTAGACGTGGTCAAATGTCGACCACATGCCGGGCTTGAGTTGGGCCGAACGGCCGGTTTCCGTGCTGTATAACTCCATGTTTCCTATATGGCCAGCACAGGTGAAATATTCAAATGATTACAGTAAATTTGTGTTAAATATTAGCCGTTAAGGTCAATTATATCTGGAATGGAATCACCAGCTCTTCTAAAACAGCGATGAAGGAATGGATCTCCGTCCTCCCGCATTGATGTTGCCACAGAACCCAATTCTCATTTGCCGTCGAAAGCGAGGACTGCGCTGAGTTAAACGACAGCCTTTCTTTTACCCTTATCTATATTACGCCACGATCTGTGTGCCCTTGCCCTGGGGGAAGGAACGGGGAAAATATAATCTCCTTCGGTCTCTCCACCGGTGGAAATGGAGGATATGGGCTGTCCATTACACGCTGTTTACTTTCCAGAGGTTGAAGTGAGCGTGTGGGAAAGCGAGGGGGGGGGTGGGCTCATGGAAACGGAGAAACTTACAGAGGGCTCTGCCCTCACCGACAATACACATCGGGAAGAAATATGAGTATATTTTACAAATCCACATAACACTGCAGTGTAAGTGGAGGGACCAGGCGATGTAAAAAGTAAGAGGTGTCAGGAAGGAGGGGAAATAAGATTTCTAACACTGTTTTGATATCATTCTTGCCACTGCAGTTACTGGAGTTTTGCGCCGGGATTATTTACTGATTGCATTAATTTAAGTTCCCAGGGCCGATGTTGGAGACCACCATCCAAGAGTCTCCATCTGCAGAATGCATTGTGCTCAACTGCGAGACCCGAGTGAGCAGAGACAGAGCTATACAGTATAGAAACGACGCAGCTCAATGGTGCCGACCAAAATGTCTGCCGGAGTGTGTCCCATTTTCCTGCGCTTTTTCCCATATCCCTCCCAGAATCTTTTCTTTCCGTCGGCGTCAGTGGTTAACCTCCCTCACGTTCACTGAGTTCCACACTGCAACGGAGACTTTGATTTATGACTTGTGTCCAACAACCCTGGCGTCAGCTGTAAACCCGACTGAGGTGGACATCACTGGGGAATGCTGATTCCGGCAATATTTTCCCCTCACATTCGCTGTATTTAGTGTGGAGTTGTGAGTGCAGTGGCTGTATATCTGGACTGTTGAACGGACATTGAATCTCAAGTCCACTTCGCATCCCATCAGAGTTTTTAGTCAAATTCCGTGCAGTTATTAGATCCACTACGTATTTTAAGATCTCTGACGTTACCTGCGTCTACCAGGTTCGGTACCGTCATTTATGGAGGAAGGGTTGTCAGCCGGTGCTGCACTGGCCTCTATCTGAGTACACAAGTAAACAGAACTTTTCCCGAGGTTTCATGACACTGGAAATCATTTGGTTGTCCTAGACAGCTTTAAAGTGGCAGAATAAATAATAAAAATCTGACTCAGTTAATAACGGGTTAACAAGAGACTGGAAAAAACTATTCCGTCAGTGTCGACGGTGAAATCCAGCTGGGCTCAGTAGTTCCCTACTACTAGATAGTATGGATGTGGAGGGGAGGTTTCCTATGGTAGGAGAATAACCTCAGAATAGAGGGACATCCACTTAGAACAAAGATGAGGAGGAATTTCTTTATCCAGAGGGTAGCGAAAGAGATAAGGTCATGTAGAGTAAATACAGGGGACGTACGGAGCCATGTTGGTGAGTGCATTTAAAGAGAATATTGATAGGCTCTTGACTAACCAAGGCGTCAAAGATTACGGGGTCAGGCAGGAGAATGGGGTTCAGAACGTTAATAAATCAGCCATGTTGACATTGCTAAGCAGATTCGATGGACCAACTAGCCTAAGTGTGTTCCTATGTCTTATGGTCTATTCTACTAGCAATTGTGCTTCTCTCCAGAGGGACGCGGGACCTTCAGATGTATCTCCCTCCTTATGGTGGTAATGGAATCAACAGATCACCTGAGCATGATCCTCAACGTCACTTTACCTATAATTTTAAATAAAGTGCTCGGATCTATTTCAGCACGAAAATTATTTCCATGCAGCCACTTTCCGTAGTAGTTTCACTCTAGAATTGTCGGTGCATTGCGCAGACTAATTTGCGTTAACTGGATTTTTATTTCATGATGAAGATTCGACAAAACAGGTCAAAATTGAAAAGGAACCATTTTGTATTATATTATACACAGTATATAATTAACGGATAGTAAGATCTGGGATTGATCTTCAGCAGATGTTTCGATCTCGGGTTTTCTTTCAAACAATCCCAATGGGTTTGAATTTGGACCCATCGATACCAATAACGTTTACTTTGGTTCATGCGTGCACTTTGATATAGTGAGATGATTAAAATACGTAAGGTGTTCCCATTTATAAACATGAAACGGAACATCTCACCAGACAGATGATGCTAGAACTAGTTACATTAATGGCAATTTCATGTTTGCACACACATCTCTCTCCACTAATTTATCAGAAAGAGGTGGCTCCACTGGGTGCGGGGTGGGTTGGATGGTGTACAAAGGAGATGTCATCCAGATGGAGAGGGAATAGAGGAATTGACCGACTATGTTGCTATGACTACGGTTTTACCCAGATAAATTAGTACTAGATAATCAAAGATGGTTGTCTTAGGGGGAAAATGAGCGGAGTGGGCACAAAGATTAAAATTGTGAATGACAATGAGTGAGAAAGTGAGATATACTCATTTTCTTAATAAGACAATAAAGGGGAATGAGGAAAATTGAAGTATTTGATGGGAAGATTAGAAGAGAGAGAAACATTTAGTTGTATCAAATGTATCAAATTGTATCAACATTGTATCAAATGTTGAAGAGGATTGATATATTCACCGCCATTCAAAATGATAGGTGGGCACTAGAGACAAATGAACCCCCTGTGACGTCACCAGTTGCTCTTTTACGATTTCACAAGTTAATGCCATTCCCTGCCCCTCTGAATGCAACTTGATAGTCATCCATTCCAGTCGATCCATGCTGGCAGGGTTCAGGGATGAAGCCGAATTCACGGCGATTTCATTCTTCATTAAAGCCTTTCTTGGATGAAATTGTAAGAAGTCATATCCAACCGCTAACGGAAACTCTCAGAGGAGGTAGGTTCTGAACGACAGCTATAGTTATAGTTGGGTGAGTCAGAAGTCAGAACCGAGTAAGTTATGGGAAGATATTCTAAGGGACTGGATACATAAGTATCTGTACATACAGGTGCGGATTCTCAACATAGCTATATGATGGCAGTTCTTGTCTGACCAACATTACAGAACTTCAGCGGTAGTAGATGGCGTCAACACAGAGCAAGGACTTAGACAAGGTCACTCATTGGACCTTGCTCACGGAAGTTCAGCCTCTTGGCAGTCAGGACGAAGGAGCAATTTGTATTAGGAATTCACTTTGCAAGAGACTGGAGGGTCTACGACTAGTGGTCTGTCACAGAAACTGATGCTGAGCCGTTGTTTTTTTTTAATCATCTACAAACGTATGTCAACCATTTGGAAGATAATGTGGTAAACTGGATGATCAAATTTGCATCTACCAGTGCATAGTGGACAGAGAGGTAAGTTATCAGAACACGGAGGGATATTTGGACAAACTGGAAAAATGGGATGAAAATGGCAAACGGAATTTACTGCAGACAAATGTAGGGTGTTGCATTTTGGACGACAAATCCGGGTGAGGCTTACACAATGACCGGTAGGGCACTAAGGAGTACAGTAGAACAGAGAGTTCTGGGAACAAAGATCCACAATTCCTGGAAAGGGTCAGGACAGAATATAGTGTGGTAAAGGAGGACGGTGTCCTTCCTGAAGCAAAGTATTGAATACAGGGGTTGGGTTGTTATGATAAAGTTGTATAAGATGTTTGGTTGGCCGAATTTGGAGAATTGTGTGTAGTTCTGGTAATCGTCCTACTGGAAAGATAAGATATAGAGCGCAGAGAAACTTTACAACTCTGTTGCTTGGAATTGACCTGAGATAGACCATAAGACCATTAGATATAGGAGCAGAATTAGGCCATTTGGCCCATCGAGACTGCTCCTTCACTTCATCACAACTGACCCAATTTTCCTTTCAGTCCCAATCTCCTGCCTTCTCCCAGTATCCCTTTAATTGGCCCTGACCAGTTAAAAAATTATCAATCACTGCCTTAAATATACATAAAACATTGGCCTCCACAGCTGCCCGTGGCAAGGAATTCCACAGATTCACAACTCTCTGGCTACAGAAATCCCTCCTCATCTCCGATCTGAAAGGACGCTCATCTCTTTTGAGGTTGGTCATCTCATCTCTTTCTCATCTCTTCTGGTCTTAGACTCTTTCACCATAGGAAACATCTTCACCACTCTATCAAGGTCTTCCACCATTCATTAGGTTTCAATTAGTTCACCGCTCATTCTTCTGAATTCCAACGAATACTGGCCCAGAGCCATCAAACTTTCTTCATATGACAAGTCAGCCAATCCTGTAATCATTTTTGTGACCCTCCTATGAACCGTCTCCAGTTTCACCATATCCTTTCCAACATAAGGGGCCCAAAGCTGCTCCCAATACTCCTAGTGAGGCCTCACAAGTGCTTTCTAAAGTCTCAACGTTACATCCTTGCCTTCATATTCTAGTCCTCTCGAAATGAATGCTAACATTGCATTTGAATTCCTCACCACAGCTTCAACCTGCAATTTAATTTTTAAGGAATCCTGCACAAGGTCTCCAAAGTCACTTTGCACCTCAGTTTTTTTTTCATTTTCTCTCCACTTAGAAAATAGTCATCCCTTTCATTTCTTCTAGCAAAGTGTATGATCATACACTTCCGGACACAGTATTCCATCTGACATTTCCTTTTCTATTCTCCTAATCTGTCTAAGTTCTTACGTAGACTTTCTACTTCCTCAAAACTACCCGCCCCCACCTATCTTCATATCTTCTGTAAACATAGCAACACGCCATCAATTTCGTTATCTAAATCATTGACATATAAAGCTAAAAAAAAGTCGGTCACAGCACAGACCATTAGTCACCGGTAGCCAACCAGAAAAGGCCCTCTTTATTCCCACCCTTTGCTTCTTGCCAATCAGCCACTGCTTTATCCATCCTAAAATCTTCCCTGTAATATCATGGGCTTGTAGCTCGCTAAGCAGCCTCATGTATGACACCTTCTCAAAGGCCTTCTGAAATTCCAAGTGCACAACATTCATCGAATTTCCTTCGTCTATCCTGCTTGTTATTTCTTCAATGTATTCAAACAGTTTTGTCAGGCAAGATTTTCCCTTAAGAAACCCATGATGACTACGTCCTATTTTATCATGTGCCTCCAAGTACCCTGAGTATCCCAAGGATACCCAAGTATCCTTAATACTCGACTCCAACATCTTTCGAACCACTGAGGTCAGACTAATTGGCTTATAGTTTCCTTTCTTCCGCATATCTACCTTCTTGAAGAGTGGAGTGTAATTTTCCAGTCTTCTGGAACCATTCTATAATCTACTGATTCTTGAAAAGTTCTAGGATAAGGTTAGATAGGTTCCTACTTTATTCACTGGAGCGTAAGAAAATGAGAGATTTGTTGTAGGTGTACAGAAATATGCGGGGTATAGATAGGGTAAATACAAGCCGGAGATTTCTATGAGTTCGGGTGACACTAAAAGAAGATTTTATGGGTTAAGGGTGAAGGGTGAAGGGGAAAATGTGGGGGAACATCTTCAATAAGAATTTGGTCAGAGTGTGTAATGTGCTGCCAGCCGAAGTGTTGGATGCAGGTTTAATTGGAGAGATTTGGATAGGTACATGATGTGAAGGCAATGGGGGAGGGGGCTATGAGTGCAGGTCGATGGTACCACGACGTTTGAAAGATCAGCGCGGACTGGCCGGGCAGAAGCAATTGTTTCTGTGCTGATGAGTTCTGTAACAATGTCTTCATAACACTGCATTTGCCTGACTTACCGGAGACTGACCCTGCATGTTAACCTTTAGAGAAACCTGCATGAAGACTCCCAAGTACCTTTGTACTTCTGTTTTCGGAAATTGCTCCACTTTTCGAAAATGGGTTGATAGATAGATAGATAGATAGATACTTTATTCATCCCCATGGGGAAATTCAACATTTTTTTTCCAATGTCCCATACACTTGTTGTAGCAAAAACTCATTACATACAATACTTAACTCAGTAATAATATGATATGCATCTAAATCACTAACTCAAAAAGCATTAATAATAGCTTTTAAAAAAAGTTCTTAAGTCCTGGCAGTTGAATTGTAAAGCCTAATGGCATTGGGGAGTATTGACCTCTTCATCCTGTCTGAGGAGCATTGCATCGACAGTAACCTGTCGCTGAAACTGCTTCTCTGTCTCTGGATGGTGCTATGTAGAGGATGTTCAGGGTTGCGCCTTTATTCCTTCTACCAATATGCATCACCACCCCTCCCCCCTATTATATTTCATCTGCTACCTATTTGCCCATTCTCCTAATGTGTCCACGACCCTCTGCAGTACCCATCTTTTCTCAACACTATGTGCCCTTCCACTTATCTTCGTATCGACCGCAAACCTGGCGACAAAGCCATTAAGATCCGTCGCATAAATCATTGGCATAGAATGTGAAAAGTAACGATCGCAACACCGACCCCGGTCGTACACCTCTAATCACCGTCAGCCAACCAGAAAAGGTCCCTTTAATACCCACCCTTTGCCTCGAGCCAGGCAGCCAAATTTACACCCATGCTAGGAATCTTCCCTGTAATGCCACCGGCATTTATCCTGCTTGGCGGCCTCGCGTGCGGCTGGCCGTCAGGGAACTTTTGAAAAACCAAGTAAGCAGCTTCGGCTGACTATGCTTTGTCTCTGCTGTTTCCACGAACTACTCAAAATGATATTTCAACCCTTAGGAAAACCATGCTGACTTCGGCCTTGTTTATCATACCGAATGCCTCTTTAGATCCCCAAAACTCCGCCCCTAATAATGCCCCTAAACATCTTGTCAACACCGAGGCGCTAACATAATGCTGAGGTGGGGCTCTGCCTCCGGGATTATTGATAATCAACGCGCGTTAATCAATATTATTATACAGATTGGAACAGTCCCTCCTGTCGCGGCGGTGCACTGAAGCGCAAATTTTACTCCTTGTTTGTTAAGAGGCTGGAACGTGACGTTGCAATCCACTTTGTTTCATTAATTTGCTTGAATCATGCATCGTCTTCCTTATATAAATGGACAAATCAGCGCGCAGTCACACACCGGTCGGGTACATCGAGTTGAAGGCAAACGCGTAGTGACATCTTCCTCTGAGTAGTTTGTGTATTGGGGAACATTTATAGATGTAGCGGATCAGAGGTTTGGACAAAAACACCTCACTACATCGAGTATTGTTCAAACGACGTTGATTTTGGACCTGCTTTTTACATTCTCTTACCGGGAGTGCAATTCTTCTCCAAAACTGGTGCATTTAATATTCATCTCAGGCGCACACTTGACTGCAGTGTTAAACTGGAAGACAGTTGCGCACAACTGTAGGAAATGGGACGTGCCCTAATTCACAAGATTAAAGACGTTTACTATCCCTTCCTAGCAGCATTTTGCATTCCCGGTAAGTTATGGTTCGGATTTGTTCATATGGTATAGAGGGTTTTTTTTTTGTTATTCGTAGTTTAACAGATTGATTGACACGTTTTCATCGCAGATATCCTTGTCTCCCGCTTTAGTTCCCCCGCCCCCCACGGGAGTACTGCAGTGATTCTGTGAGACGGTCAATGCGACAGGTCGGTAATGTTTTCCAAGCTGAGTGCTGAGTGCCAGGGCGGCTGAGTTACGATCCACGCTTCCTACCCCGGTAATACAAACCACTATCATCCACCTTCAGCTCCTCGCACCGAATGCGTCACCAGAACTCCGTCACTAACGCTCGTATCGATCGCAACAGTTGGTGTTAAGCAATTGGTGCGATATCGAAGCGGCCGATTACACAGCCCGACACTCGTAATCTGCACATCTATCTCGGTCTCCCTGGAATAGCCCTTAAAGTCCTGTCCGATGGCTGGCCGAGCAGGATGGTCAAGGAGTTTATTTATTCTTACCTATCCGTAGTTCTCCACTTCCTCCTGGGTATATTTTTAACGTGGGCCTCCTGTGTTTTTTATTCTGGTGGTGCAAGGGAGACTGGTGGATTAATCACTCTTAAACTTCGTCCGCAGGAACCACGAAGGGAGATTATGATAAAGAGTTGTGAATCAGTGGGGTTACCCTAACTGTGCGCAGTTTCGGTCACCACGTAAAAGGAAGGAGGTGGTTGGAATGGGAGGCAGCCGTGGTGAATCACCAGCTCGTTGTATAGAGTGTTATCGGGATGCAGTCTGTGTTTGTTATCTCTCTGGAAACAGGGTTGATGAGAGACGTGATAGGAATATATATGAGAAAGATTAAAACCCTTTCCGTGGCAGGGGTACCAGATTATATTCCCTGCTGAATTTCGGCCAATAATTCATTTGGATTATCAGAAAGACAAGTCATAAATGCAAGCAGAGAAACGACCAGAACCACGTCTCACTCTTCCCCTTCCCTCGGCTGCAAACATTGTCACCGTTTCACTCTGTTAACGGGCAGAATCCGAAGTTATTCGGGAATATTCAGAAGTAACAGTACTGGGTTGAGTTGAAATGCTTGTTTTGTCTCAGTGTTTGAAATTGCGCGCAATTAGTTTTCATGTTCGATGGCTAACTGATATATTTCAGCGACATCTTTTTTGAAAGATTTTCCACTCGACATGTCTCATACATTCGTTTTTCATGTCTTCGTTTGAATATTAAGTATGGAAAGGAGGCTCTTTTTTTAGCGAGGTAATTTATGCAAATATCTGACCACCGTTCCTCCCGGTTTCGGCTAATTCTAATTCTTAGCGGTTTTCCTTTCAGCGAATCTCCTCACCATCGTGGTTCTCTCCAGGGGAAACTGCGCTCTCTCAAAATGCATCTCTGTCTACATGGTGGCCATGGCGGCGGCGGACCTGCTGGTCATGATGTGCAACGTAATGTTATATCAGATTTTCATGCAAAGTCTTGGAGTTCAGATCTTATCGCACACTTACGTTCGTATAGTCGTTCTGTATATCAGTAGCGCCAGTGTGGGACTGTCGGTGTATTATACTGTTTTCTTCACGTTCGACCGATTTGTAGCCATCAGTGGTCTGAAATTTAAATCCAAGTACTGCACAGAGCGCACTGCGAAAACTGTTCTAATAATTGTTTCCATTTTGGTCTTCCTATGGTTCGTTCCAAATCTGCTTGCATATGAACCTAGAGTTGTGATCAACGATACGTGGTTCGGTACCCGCCCCAGACAGGAGTTCTATTCCTCGCCGATTGGTGCCGTGTACATGAAGGCGAAGTCCATTTTACTCTCCTGGGTTAGCGTTGCTGCGATATTGCTGAGTAACTGTCTGACGGTCAAATACATCATCGTGGCCAATAAATCTCGGAGGGCTCTGCGGTGTAAGGACGGTGCGAATGGGGGCGACCCAGAGATTAAAAACAGGAAGAAGTCAATAACTCTACTTTTCGCTGTCTCGGGCAGCTACGTAATTCTATGGGTGGGCGCAGGTGTATTCGGCAGCTTGTCGGTGTACCGGCGAGTGGACTACAACTCCCGGGAAGTCGTCGCCGCTGAAACCGGATACATGCTCATGTACCTGAGCTGCTTGAGCAACGCCTGCATTTACGTAGCGACCCAGTCTAAATTTCGGGAGCAGCTGAAATCTGTGCTGAAACTTCCTTTAACTCTCTTCCCGATGTTGGTTAAACAAATGCAACCACTGAAGCAGTCTGTCCCGGGCTAAACCCGCTTATGCACTGGGTTGCGTTTCTGGAACTGCGTTCTGCTCGGGTGGAAAATGTAAATTGAAATAATAAAAGGAAAAAAAATCAATTTCACTGTGAGCACAGCCTCCGTTACATCGACACCTCTCAACTCATATCCGCAGCCCGCCCCTTGCATTCGCCCTCAGCTTTCGTGCTTCATCCCTGCCGACGCCATGACGCAACACATGACCCAAGCAGCCGTGTCCCATAGAGCAAACCGACGCCATGTCCATGGACAGCCCTGAACTTCCGTGAGTTTGGCGTGGCCTGTCGTTCTCTACAATTGTCCTTTGTGATTAGTGATGCTGCTGAGCTGTTCGCTGTTCGCGCTGTCACAGGTTCGTGGGCCATTCGGCCCGCTGAATCAGTTCCGACCGCGTTCCGCAGCAAACAACTTGTCTCACCCCTTTGCCCTTACCCTACAGGCATGCGCGCTGCTGTTTCTTGGAACACCATTGTCGGACTTCCTTCATGACAGTCCATGCAGTCAATTCCTGAACCTCGCCGCTTATATGTGTACGGGAAAAGCTTTCCCTCCATAATTTCCTGTTCTGTTGAACTGTTTGAATTTAACTTTCCATAGATTGGCTGGGACTCCCATACTGTAAAATAACCAGATGGGATAGAGTTTCTCTAACGTGTTCAGGACAACCAGAATAAACTGTCGAGGGATAGGTAGCAGCACAATTTGTAGCTGCGATGATCACTGCAATCTTTACGTTTTACTAACGACTGTCACAATGTGAAGTCCGTGTATATAAACCCCGATTCACCTATTTCTGTTTTACCACTCGGCATTCTTCAGTTTAACAGAGCAATGGGAAATTTTTATCTTCATTTTTTTTTAGAATGAGGCCATAACAGCGCCCTCGCTTGTGAGAGAAGAGGCTTAACTCATTTCACGCTTCACCGTGGTGACTGTATTTCTGACACGGCATTGCACATCTGTAACATTTGATTGCGTGGATGCCAGGAACATACTTGCGAACTTGTGCTCCCCGCCGCTCACTTTCATATTTCCCTACATCCTACATTTCTAATCTGCCCTCCCCCTTCTTCCTCTCCAGTCTTCATGGCCCGAAACGTCAACTTTCCATTTCCCTCCACAGATGCACCCGGACCCGCGGCCTTCGTCCAACAACTATGTGTGTATGCGTGTTACCAGTGCGATAGTATGTTCTGATATTAATTCTTTGCCGCTATATTTCGGTTTAATTCTGGGGACAAAGAAAGGCCGAGACGAAACGTCATTTTAATCTGGTTTATTTCAGCTGTAAAAGGTTACAGAGGGATGATGCGGGCAGAAATTGATACATGAAAGTTGTTACGTTCCTGTGCATCGACCGAAGCGAAGACGGCTGGAGTCGCTTCGCACCCTCGGGCTAGCGCGTTTATTCGGCGTGTCACACATCAAACCAACAAAAGTTAGCAACAGTGGTTTAAAGAAACCTCGCAATCTACGGTGGGGGAAGAATTTATGGAGTGTTCAGAGACTGTTTCTTACAGCAGTAAGTCACAGTGTCAGCAAAGACACTGAGAGGAGTTGCAAAGCCACATTACAGTTGCACAACTCACCAGTTAGGGCACGGACCGAGTATCCTGTGTCTTTATGGTCACCACACGACTGCGTGGATGTGATTAAACTGGAAAACGGCAGGAAAGGATCACAGGAAGGTTGCCTGTGTCGGAATGCTTGAGTTACAAGGGAAGATTAAATGGGCTGGGACTGTTTTCTCTTGGAGCACAGAGACTGAGGGGAGACCGGACAGACGTTTATACGACCATAAACCTCTTCCTCATCCTCTCTGATCTTTAGGACAGCGTGCCATCATGTACACCGTTTCCACCAGGGGTTTCGGCACCATCGGTTCCACAAAGTCATCAACGTCCACACTAACCCCGACTGCGGCAGAAAGTGTGGGGGCAGGGAAAGTGGAGATTGCGGAGGGGGATGTGGGAAAGAGGAGGCGAGATAGAGAGGGGGAGAGAGGGACCGAGAGCTGAGTGGATAGAGAGGGTGGGGGAGGACAGAGGATGGAGATTACTGGGGAGAAGGACAGGGAGAGAGTGCGGTATCGAGAGGGGGTTTGTGACAGAGAGAGCAGGGAGAGTGTTTTAGAGGGAGGAGTGGGAAGAGATAGGGATACGGGAGTGAGGAGGGAGGGAAGAAAAGAGGAGAGCAGTATAAGGGCGTGGTAACAAAGAGCACCTGAGACATATAATATTCAGTCGAATATGTATCTAAGCTGTGTCCTGGGAGCGTTCGGTGCCCACATTCGGGATAAAGCTGGTAGTGAGGGGCGGTGATGTAGAGGGTGTTCCACACTGTGTCTGCCCGTGCCCCATGAGCGCTCAGCGCACAGACCTGGGATTAAGTGAGGCTGGGAGACAAAATGTGGGGAGTGATGTAGAGGGAAGTTTGCTGTTCACTAATAACTTGAAAGAGATCGATCAGTTTTATTTCTCTTTGCATTTATCCCAACTTCCACATGCTGCATGTGAAAGAAGTGTACATATGTGTAAACTGATTTCTGAACAATATTGAAAGTGGAGAGCGGTGATATGCACAGTGAATCTGAAGGGGTATTAATGGAACATTATGTGATAACATTCTCAGCCCATAAATGCTGACCGACGTTTTATGTGCTGGTCCCATTTGACTGCATTTGGCCCATATTTCTCTAACCCAGAGGTTCCCAACCCGAGATTCACGGACCCATTGCTCAATTGTATTGAGTGAAGCCATTTTCAGACAATCATTCCGAGGTCTCTCTGTTCTGCGATGCTCCCGGCCCCACACTGTTCACTGTCATTGGCACTCAGTATAAAATTGTCAAATGTACTAAAATGCAGTGAAAAGGTTTGCTTGCATAACATGCAGGCATTTCAATCAAAACATAAATAGATGAAGTTTCTACCAATCACTGAAAGCTTGAGCGGGTAAGTTCAGGGAAGTTTTTTGCATATAGTGGCAGATGTGTGGGATATTCTGTCGGGGGGTGTTAGGGAGTAAATGCGATACGGGCTCTCAGACTGGCACTTGGATGTGCAGAGACTGTAGACATTTGGACCATGTGTCGGTAGATTTGATTAGTTTCATTCAGTATTAAGATATGAATTTAATTACTTCAGCACAATATCATGGGCCAAAAGGACTGCTCCTGCGCTGTACTGCGGTCTGTAATCTATGCAAACACATAGGGCCATGATAACGAAGTCTGGTACGTGTTCTTAATCTTCCCATTGGAAGAGAGGAGACTGGAGAGAGGAGAGGATCACTGGAGTGGGCTGGGTCTTAATTACGTTGACTGCTGTCCATGGCAGCAGGGAAGTCAGACAGAGTCAATGGGTGGGAGGCTGGTTCGTGTGAGAGGCCTGGTTGCGTTCACAAGCCCTACTCGGGTTTGATTTCATTAATTGCAGCATCTATGTCACGATGTGCGCTGACAATATCGGAACCCAAGTGCAAAGAAAAGACAGCTCCGATGTAGAGGCGGTGACGAGAGCTTATTCATAGTAATTCCAAAAGGACATGGGTGGTACATCCCATTTATCTGGATTGAAAACCATTTAACCATATAACAATCACAGCACGGAAACCGGCCATTCCGGCCCTCCTAGTCCGTGCCGAACTCTTAATCTCACATAGTCCCACCTATCCGCACTCAGCCCATAACCCTCCACTCCTTTCCTGTCCATATACCTATCCAATTTTACCTTAAATGACACAACTGAACTGGCCTCTACTACTTCTACAGGAAGCTCATTCCACACAGCTATCACTCTCTGAGTAAAGAAATACCCCCTCGTGTTTCCCTTAAACTTTTGTCCCCTAACTCTCAAATCATGTCCTCTGGTTTGAATCTCCCCTACTCTCAATGGAAACAGCCTATTCACGTCAACTCTATCTATCCCTCTCAAAATGTTAAATACCTCGATCAAATCCCCCCTCAACTTTCTACTCTCCAATGAATAGAGACCTAACTTGTTCAACCTTTCTCTGTAACTTAAGTGCTGAAACCCAGGTAACATCCTAGTAAATCGTCTCTGCACTCTCTCTAATTTATTGATATCTTTCCTATAATTCGGTGACCAGAACTGTACACAATATTCCAAATTTGGCTTTACCAATGCCTTGTACAATTTTAACATTACATCCCAACTTCTGTACTCAGTGCTCTGATTTATAAAGGCCAGCGTTCCAAAAGCCTTCTTCACCACCCTATCTACATGAGACTCCACCTTCAGGGAACTATGCACTGTTATTCCTAGATCTCTCTGTTCCACTGCATTCCTCAATGCCCTACCATTTACCCTGTATGTTCTATTTGGATTATTCCTGCCAAAATGTAGAACCTCACATTTCTCAGCATTAAACTCCATCTGCCAACGTTCAGCCCATTCTTCTAACCGGCATAAATCTCCCTGCAAGCTTTGAAAACCCACCTCATTATCCACAACACCTCCAACCTTAGTATCATTGGCATACTTACTAATCCAATTTACCACCCCATCATCCAGATCATTTATGTATATTACAAACAACATTGGGCCCAAAACAGATCCCTGAGGCACCCCGCTAGTCACCGGCCTCCATCCCGATAAACAATTATCCACCACTACTCTCTGGCATCTCCCATCTAGCCACTGTTGAATCCATTTTATTACTCCAGCATTAATACCTAACGACTGAACCTGCTTAACTAACCTTCCATGTGGAACTTTGTCAAAGTTCAATGTGCATTTAGAATTCTTCTGCTGTGCTCTCTCTGCACAGCCCCCGAAGTAATTAATTGGGAGAAGTGGAATTATGATGCCATTAGGCTGGAACCTCGAAGCATAAATCGGAAGCGGATTTTGCTCTGGAAAATACACAACGGAAACGAGGAGGTATTTTAGGCAGCAGTTGGACAAACCTATCCAGATCCATGCAAGAGCTGGTAGGGTGAAGGAGCCCTGGCTGATAAGCGACTTGCAAAATCTGGTCAAGAGGAAGAAAGAAGCTGACTTAACGTTTATGAAGTAAGGATCAGACAGGGCTGTAGAGAGCTACAAGAGGGGAAGGAACTGAAGAATGGAATTAGGACAGCTAGAAGGTGTTCAGAAGGCCTTGGCGAGTAGGATTAAGGAGAACCCCAAGGCGTTCTAGATCTACGTGAAGGAGAGGATAACGAGAATGAGGGACAGAAGATGAAAAATCCCCCTGGAGTTACAGGAGGTGGAGTAGGTCCTTAATGACCTTATTTCAGTATAGACCATTGAGAGGGATCTCGGCATTTGGGACGGCAGCGTTAAACACACTGGTGTGCTAGAACATTTCAATGTTAAGAGAGAGGATGTGCTGGATCTTCTGAAAAATATTAGACTAGATATGCCCTTTTACGTGGTTAGGATATACCCCAGGTTACTGCGGGAAGCAGGGGAACAGATTGCTGGACCCTTGGTGACGATCTTTGCCTTATCACTGGCCACAGTAGTGCCAGAGGATTGGACCATGGAAAAATATTATTCTTTTATCCGAGAAAGGGAGCAGGGATAACTCTGAAAATCATAGTCCAGTGAGCCTTACTTCATTGGTGGGCAAACTGTTGGAGAAGATTCTTAGAGAGGGGATTTACGAGAATTTGGAGAAGCAGAACCTGATTGGGGATGGTCAGCATGTCTTTGTTTCACGAGTCTGGCTGAGGATGTGACAAAGCACATTGATAAATGGTAGAGAAGTTGATATGGTGTAAATGCATTTTGGTGAGGCATTTAATAAGGTTCACCATGGGAGGATTTTTCAGAAAGTCAGTTGGCATGGTATCCAGGGAAAGTTGGTGGGTGGATTCAGAACAGGATTGCCCATAGAAGGCAAAGGGTAGTTGTGTTTGATGTACTTTCTCCATGGAGGTTGGTGACTGGTGGTGATCTGCAGAGATATGCTGTGGGATCTCCTGATTTTTGTGAGTTTCATATATGATTTGGATGAGGAAGTGGAAGGGATGAGTTAGTAAGTTTGCAAATGATATGGAGGTTGTTGAAGTTATGGATTGTTCGGAAGACTGTTGTAGGTTACACTAGGACAAGATGAGAAGTGGCAGATGGACTTCAACACTGGAAGGTGCAAAGTGATTCACTCTTGAAGGATGAATTTGGAGGCAGAATAATGGCAGGATAGGAACAGATGGATAATAGGATCTGCATCCTTACGTCACTCAAAGTTTCTTCACAAGTTGAAATGTTCGCTAAAAAGGCTTATGGGATGTCAGCCTTCATTGGTCAGTGGCTTGAATTCAAGAGCCACGAGGTAATGTTGTAAATTTAAAAATTCTGGTTAGACCACACTTGGAATATTGTGTTCAGTTCTGAGCCTCTCATTATAGGAAGTATGTGGAAGCTTTGAAGCAGGTGCAGAGGAGGTTTACCGGGATGCTACCTGGATTAGAGAGCATGTCTTATGAGGGTAGGTTGAGCAAGCTTAGGCTCCTCGCTTTGGAGCAGAGGATGAGAGCTGACTTGATAGAGGTATACAAGATGATAAGATGCAAAGAACGAATGGATAGCCAGAGATTTTTCTCCAGGGGGAAGTAGCTGACATTATGGGGGTATTATGGGGGTAAGGTAATTGGAGGAAAATATAGGGGGATGTCAGAGGCAAGTCTTTATACAGAGCGATTGAAGAGTGCACGGTCCGCCCTGCCAAGGGTGGTGGTAGGGGCAAAAACGTTAGGGACATTTAAGAGTCTCTAGAAAGGCACATGGATGAAAGAAAAATGGAGGTCTATGTCAGGGGGAGAAGCTAGATTGATCTTGGATGAGTTTCTAATGTTGGCACATTCTATAATTGTTCTAATTGTTCTATAGGATCAAATCTGACGAATATTGAGGAACAGATATTCAGGCAGTTTAAGAAAGGCGTAAAATCAATATGGTTGCTATCATAGGGGACTTCGACATCCCTACTATAAACTGGGCCTTCTTAGTGCAACCGACTTAGATGGGACAGAGTTAGTTAGCTGCAACTAGGAGAGGCTTTTTTACTCAATACGTAGATAGTCCAACAAATGGAGGAACCTGGTGAGGGTGACAGGAAACTTTGATTATGAATAAGCACATTAATCATTTATTTACAAACAGTAAAAGGTTTGACCAAAAATCTAAGTCCCCAGAAGTTACACAAACTGCAAAACTAAACATTTCATGAACAGATACCTAGCTCAGAGTGTGCGTGGGTCCTTCTATACCTGCAGCAGACTTTCCCAAAGTTTCTTTAGCGATGGTCATGATACCAGTGTGACGACGAGTGCCTGGGGATGAAAGGAGCAGGAGGCCGAGCCTCCCACACCTGCTGTTCTTATACTCCTGAGGCAGCTGAAATTGGGCACCGGTGCCATAACACAGCAGGCAACCAATGGGAAGGAGCTGCTGCATCATTCATGTGGGCCAGCTGATGACTGGCATGGTAGAATCAGCTTCTGACCAACAAGGAAACCACCACCTCAGATAACAGCTGCAGTGGATCTGGTGTTGGGTAGTGAGCCTGGCCAGGTGACAAACATTTCACTGAGTGTGCAATTAGGGAACAGTGAACACAACACCTTAAGTTTTAATATAGGTACAGATACCTCCCTGTTTACCCTATATACCTCGGACTGAATCATGTCATCTGTAGAAATTCTCTGATGACTCAGAAATGGCTGGGTGAAAAAGGGAGGACGGGAGGATGAATACAGGGCCTGGTGGAGGACTTTGTCAAATGGTGCAAGCTGAATCATCTGCAGCTCAACATCAGTAAGACAAAGGAGATGGTGATGTGCTTTAGGAAGACTAAACCTGCTCTGCTCCCTGTTACTATTGATGGTGAGGACGTGGATGTGGTGAGGTCCTACATGCACTTGGGGGTGCACCTGGATGACAGACTTAAGTGGAAATTAACACCGAGGCTGTGTACAGGAAGGGCCAGAATCGCCTCTACTTCCTGAGGGGACTGAGGTTTTTTGGAGTATACAGGCCTCTGCTTCACGTGTTCTACCAGTCTGGTGTCACCAGTACAATCTTCTTTGTGGAGGTTTGCAGAGGCAATGGCATCAACACGGGTGAGGCCAACAGGCTCAATGAACTGATTAGAGAGTCTGGCTCTGTTATAGGAGACAAACTGGACACACTGGAGGCTGTGATAGAACAAAGAACCCTCTGGAAAATGCTGGCAACCTGGACAATGTTTCTCACCCTCTGCATGCCATCTTGGCTGAACAGAGGAGAACTTCTAATGACAGACTGAGACAACTGCACTGCTCCAAATAATATGAGGTTATTAGGCTCTATAATGAGTCAACCTATAGCCGGGGAAGTGATGACCTGCCTCCTGTTAGGCTGTTATTAGCTTCTGTTTACCACATCCTGCTATCCCCGACACCCTGTGCAATACCACCATCACTTCTTATGTGTTCGCTGTGAATGTGTACTCATTACCGCAAAATATTATGGTAATTCTTGTACTACCATCTTATCAGTGTGAACTTGGAAATCTTGTAAACCTTCTACTTCTTATTTTTAAGGTAACTTATTATCTCTTACTTCTCTTCTAATATTTGTATGTCTGTGCAGTCGTAATGCTCCTCTGACACTGTAATTCCTTTTGGGATCAATAAGCTATCTATCTATCCATAAAGATAAACATGGACCTTGTGGGAGAGTATTAAAGTGGAGCAGGGCAAATTTGGAGAGAATTAGACTGGAAGTAGGGAGAGTTCACTGGGAACAGCTATTTTTGGTCAAGTCCACGTCTGACATGTGGAGGGTGTTTACACTTTCAGGGCAAGACCCATAAGAACATGACCTTATGCTTAACAGTTTTGATAAGCAGAGGAAACTTAGGGTCTAGGTGCGTAGCTCCCTATAAGTAGCTACGCACATTGATAGTGTGGTTCAGAAGGCATACAGTATTCTTGCCTTTATTAGTCGAGATACTGAGATCAAATGTCAATAAGCTATGTTGCAGTGTGATAAAACTCCAGTCAGGCCACATCTGGAGTATTGCATACAGTTCTGGTCATAGTAAGGATGTGGAAGAGGTTTACCAGTATATTACTTGGATTAGAGGGCATGAGCTATAATGAGAGGCTGGACAAACTTGGGTTGTTTTCTCTGGCATGCTGAGGGGAAATCTGGTGGAGGTTTATAAGTTTATGATAAGCACAGATAGAGTAGACAAACAGTATCTTTTTCCTTGGGTTGCAATGTCTAGTACCAGAGGCCACACATTTAATATGAGTCCGGATAAGATCAAAGGAGATGTAAAAGGCAGGTTCTTCTACACAGAGTGGTGGGTTCGTGGAATGTACACCTGGGATAATGATAGAGGCTGATACATTCGGGACTTTTAAGAAACACTTAGATAGGAACATGAAGTGCGGAAGTTTGTGGGATATGGACATTATTTAGGCATAAGGGATGATTTCAGTTGGCCATTTGATGACTGATTCATTTGGCTCAGCAGAAGACTGTGGGCTGAAGGGCTTGTTCCTGTGCTGTTCTGAGCTGTATTCTCCAACATTGTTAATTCTACAATGTTTCAATGTGATTCTCAGTTTAGTGTGTTGTTTTACCACATTGAGCTCCGGAACTTCATTCAGCATTTTGTCCTACTTTGCCAACCCATTCCTCATTTCCAAAAGGATTCTCAGATCGCTCCCTGGGACTGAGAGCCTTTCCCCATCACCGGGCTGAGGAAGAGCAGGGAATCCTCTGTCGGGGTTTCCTTCTCTGTGAGTTCAGTGTTTTCCTGTAAACGATGAACTTGTTGAGTGACAGACTGAGTGAAAGAGAAAGGAGAAGACAACTTCTGCTCAGTGATGGGACGTCCCAGTGACTTTGAGTCACTGGGCAGCCTCTTCATCCACTCTGTAAATCTCTGGGTTCGGAGGAAATTACAAGTCAGAATATTATTAGAGTCACAGAGCACAACGGCACAGAAACAGGCCCATCGGCCCTTCTAGTCCGGGCCGACACATTTTTTCTGCTCATCCCATCTACCTGTACCATAGCCCTCTGTACACCTCCCACCCTGTTCTTATCAAAATGTCTCTTAAATCTTGAAATCTATCCTGCATCCTCCACTTCTGCTAGCAGCTTTCACCAAACTCTGAGTGAAGAAGTTCCCCCTAAGATTCTGCAAATACATTTCACCTCAAACCCTGAACCTATGACCTATGGGGGGGGGGGGGTGAGGGAAAAGACAGGGCGGAGAGCAAAGGAGGGTAGGGAGGGGGAAGATATGGGAAGAGGGAGACAGTGGTATGGGGAGGGGGAAATAGAAAGAAGTGAAAATCTTTGAAAAAAAAAGTCATTGTTTGAACTTGCTACAGATTACAAGTAGCAATGGCCATAACCCTGGGCAACATCACTAGACACATGCCTCGAGTGCAAGAAACCACCTCCCACCATCACTCTGAATCCTACTCTGAGTTAGCCAGCTCTCCCTGGATCTGCTGTGATCTACCTTTCTGCAGTAACTTACTCTTCTGAACATTATCAAAGGCCTCACTGATGCCCATATAGACCATGGTCCTGGGACAGAGGTGTCAAAGATCAGAAGGCATAGATTTAAGCAGAGGAGTAAAAGGTTTAGAGGGATCTGAGAAAGAGATTTTTCACTCGGAGGGTAGTTGACGTCTGGAACACACTGTCCGAGGTGGTGGTGGAAGCAGGTCCCTTCACAACATTTACGAAGTGGACGAGCATTGAACCTGCCAAGATACAGTCAGCTATGAACCAGGTGCTGATAAATGGGACCAATGTAGACAGTGAGTGGATGGCCAGAACAGGTACGTACAGCTGGCCCAAGGCCTAAATTAACAATGGTGGCACCAGAAGGCATTGATTTCAAAACTCCACACCCCTCTCCAACCTGCAATAAACCAGACTGCACCCCTTAACAAGTCTCTTGCTCAGTCACTAGTCTATTAGAGAACTTGCATACCCCTTCACCCCTGAACGTGTTTCCCCAGTTAAAACTATAATCTTTCCACAGTCCTGTCTCCATTTGCTTTGTCAACTCCAGATTTGCCATCAGATCTGAATTCACTGTAAGGCATTTACATCTCACAAGAGGCTGTACAAACCCGTGCCCTTCTCTGATGCAGACGTCACTGACCCCCCCCCCCCCCCCCCAATCTGCACTCGCTGCCCTGACGGTGACAGCTGTTCCCTGGGGCTCAGTGACAAACACAATGTCAACAGCGAGATTAGACAGTAGTTAATATGAAGAGAGAATTGTTTCTTCCTGAAGGAACACGCGTCTGTCCGATCCAATGGACCAGACCCTCCCCTGTTTACAACTTAAATTTGACCCAGGATCTACCCTCCCCGGGTCATGCAACGTCCAATCCTCTCGCTTTCTCTCAACAGCCACCCCCACCCCGGCCTACGGTCCCACACCCTTCCCACACGTCCACCCATAACCTCTACCCGCACACGCAGCCAAATCCCCTTCTCACCCCAAACCCCTCCCAGCTTGGGGAACCACAACTAACTGATCGCACAACCGGGGGCTCGGGCGCAAAACAAAACCGCGGTGTGGAACTGGAGAGCCCGGAACCTGCAGCCGTACGGCAGAGCTCGGTCCCGGACCTTTCCCACAGCCACCAACCCTCGATTTACACAAACCTGAGATAAACCCCTTCCTCAACACCGCCCGAACAGAGGAAATGTCGGCCTGGGGTCGAAACTGCGCCTGCGCTTAGCAGGGGTTTGCTGAAGCGCTACCCGTGGTAGGAGGTTTCCGCAGCGCCTCCTGCGGCCGGAGGTCGGACGGACAACAGAGGGTTCAGCCGTACGACTCTTTCACTGGGACACACCAAACTCCTCATCAACTCCATCCAAATGAATGAGGGCCAACATTAATAACTAACAAACCTAATTGCTCTCAGCGATCAGCTGTCTGAATGATTCACCTTTAGTGTAAGGGATGCCTATGTTCGTCTAGGGAGGCTATTTGTGTGGAATTAAGGAATGGGAAAGGTGTAGTAACACTTATGGGGGTGTACTATAGACCACCTAATGGGGAGCGAGAATTGGAGGAGCAAATTTGTAAGGAGATAGCAGATATTTTTAATAAGCACAAGCTTGTGATTGTGGGAGATATTAATTTTCCACACATAGACTGGGAAGCCCATTTGGTAAAAGGGCTGGATGGTTTGGAGTTTGTAAAATGTGTACGGGATAGTTTTTTGCAGCAATACATAGAGGTACCAACTAAAGAAGGGGCAGGTTGGATCTCCTGTTAGGGAATGAGATAGGTCAGGTGATGGAGGTATTTGTTAGGGAGCACTTCGGGTCCAGTGATCACAATACCATTAGTTTCAATCTAATTCTGGAGAAGGATAGGACTGGACCTAGGGTTGAGATTTTTAATGGGAGAAAGGCTAACTTTGAGGAGATGCAAAAGCATTTGGAAGGAGTGGATTGGGACAATTTGTTTTATGGGAAGGGTGAAATAGAGAAATGGAAGTCATTTAAAGGTAAAATTTTGAGGGTACAGAATCTTTATGTTCCTGTTAGGTTGAAAGGAAAGGTTAAAAGTTTGAGAGAGCCATGGTTTTCAAGGGATATTAGAAACTTGGTTCGGAAAAAGAGAGAGATCTACAATAAATATAGGCAGAATGGAGTAAATGAGGTGCTCGAGGAATATAAAGAATGTAAAAAGAATCTCAAGAAAGAAATTAGAAAAACTAAACTAAGATATGAGGTTGCTTTGGCAAGTAAGGTGAAAATAAATCCAAAGGGTTTCTACAGTTATATTAATAGCAAAAGGATAGTGAGGGATTAAATTGATCCCTTAGAGAATCAGAGTGGACAGCTATGTGCGGAGCCGAAAGAGATGGGGGAGATTTTGAAAAATTTCTTTTCATCGGCATTCACTAAGGAGAAGGATATTGAATTGTGTAAGGTAAGGGTAACAAAAAGGGTAGGTATGGAAACTATGATGATTAAAGAAGAGGAAGTCCTAGAGCTTTTAATGAATATGAAAGTGGATAAGTCTCCGGGTCCTGATAGGATATCCCCTAGGACCTTGAGGGAAGTTAGTGTAGAAATAGCAGGGGCTCTGACAGAAATATTTCAAAAGTCATTAGAAACCGGGATGGTGCCGGAGGATTGGTGTATTGCTCATGTGGTTCCATTGTTTAAAAAAGGTTCTAAGAGTAAACCCTGCAATTATCGGCCTGTAAGTTTGACGTCAGTGGTGGGTAATTTAATGGAAAGTATTCTTAGAGATGGTATATATAATTATCTGGATAGACAGGGTCTGATTAGGAGCAGTCAACATGGATTTGTGCGTGGAAAGTCATGTTTGATGAATTTTATTGAATTTTTTGAAGAGGTTACTAAGAAAGTTGACGAGGGTAAAGCAGTGGATGTTGTCTATATGGACTTCAGTAAGGCCTTTGACAAGGTTCCACATGGAAGGTTAGTTAGGAACATTCAATCGTTAGGTATTAATGTTGAAGTTGTGAAATGGATTCAACAGCGGCTGGATGGGAAATGCCAGAGAGTAGTGGTGGATAACTGTTTGTCAGGTTGGAGGCCAGTGACTAGTGGTGTGTCTCAGGGATCTGTACTGGGTCCAATGTTTTTGTCAAATACATTAATGATCTGGATGATGGGGTGGTAAATTGGATTAGTAAGTATGCAGATGATAATAAGATAGGTGGCTTTGTGGATAATGAAGTAGGTTTTCAAAGCTTGCAGAGAGATTTAGGGCAGTTAGAAGAGTGGGCTGAAAGATGGCAGATGGAGTTTAATGCTGATAAGTGTGAGGTGCTACATTTTGGCAGGAATAATCAAAATAGGACATACATGGTAAATAGTAGGTCATTGAGGAATGCAGTAGAATGGAGTGATCTAGGAATAATGGTGTATAGTTCCCTGAAGGTGGAATATCATGTGGATAGGGTGGTGAAGAAAGCTTTTGGTATGCCTGCCTTTATAAATCAGAGGATTGAGTATAGGAGTTGGGATGTAATGTTAAAGTTGTACAAGGCGCTGGTAAGGCCGAATTTGGAGTATTGTGTACTATTCTGGTCACCAAATTATAGGAAAGATGTCAACAAAATAGAGAGAGTACAGAGAAGATTTACTAGAATGTTACCTGGGTTGCAGCACCTAAGTTACAGTGAAAGGTTGAACAAGTTAGGCCTTAATTCTTTGGAGCGTAGAAGGTTGAGGGGGGACTTGATAGAGGTATTTAAAATTATGAGGGGGGATAGATAGAGTTGACATGGATAGGCTTTTTCCATTGAGAGTAGGGGAGATTCAAACAAGAGGACATGAATTGGGAGTTAAGGGGCAAAAGTTTAGGAGTAACAAGAGAGGGTACTCAGAGACTGGTAGCTGTGTGGTACGAGCTTCCAGTAGAAGTGGTAGAGGCAGATTTGATATTGTCTTTAAAAAAAAGGATAGGTATATGGACAGGAAAGCAATGGAGGATTATGGGCTGAGTGCAGGTAGGTGGGACTAGGTGAAAGTAAGCTTTCGGCGCGGACTAGAAGGGCCGAGATGGTCTGTTTCCGTGCTGCAATTGTTATATGGTTATAAATTGTCAGGGTGTTTACTTCACCAGGAGACAACGACTGCAGGGATTAGAGGTTTTCTCTTGATTAATACACTGTGTGTAAATTCCGCTGGCTATTCTGATCTGCTGTTGTTTGTGAAAATACTAAACAACGAGACACTACACTGACATCACAAACCACATCAGTCTCGAAAGTCATCCGCAGAAACGTTTGTGGTTTTGTGACCAAACTCGAGACAAACTCCACGCTGACCACTCCACCAACAGCATGGCATAGCCGGGTACATATCAGGGGACTTCACATCACAGAACTCTGGGTTCAGTGATGAAACCGGTGATTAATTTTGTTGCTCCACTGAATTCATAAGAAACGCCCATTATATTTTTAAATATAAGTGTCACGCCACATGTGAGGTCATATTGGCGCTCCTGCATGCCTGACAGCACCCATGGGCTCCACACACCAGGGTCTTACATCGCCTCGCGCAGTTGAGTGGCACAATTACATGGCCTCCACCACCACCCCCCATGTTAACAAAGGAATTAGCCGTTCCCATTGATGCGTGTGATGCCAATCACTGGTTATACCCAATAGCGGAAGCGAACCAGCCGAGTGGGCCTTACCCTCACTGACCCCTCCCACTCTGGCTCCGGGTCGAAACTCCCTGTGAAACCCGAATAAATATCGAGTAAATGTCCCGGTTTTTGATTTATCTCCATTTCCCACCCAGTGAATTTGGGGGCATTTGTGAAGCATCTGATGCGACCAAGTCTGATGTATCGCTGAGAGGGCGGAGGAGACCGCTTGGCCCATCGGGTTGATGCCGGCTCCCCAGGGAAGATTCCTGGCAGAAGAAGGAGGGAGATAGGAGGAGGAATTTCATTGAAAGGATAAAGATGGTGTGAGAGGGAGTGGGCAGCATGTTTGTCTGGTGGGGCAGGAGGGGATCATCTGTGGAAATAACTGAGCCCACTGTGGTAATGAGCAGAGGGATTCACCACAATTAAAGCTAGTACAGAACAATGGGCAGAAAGGCCTGTCATTTTGATTCTACCAATGAAGCAGCTCCTGTTCAGTGACACCCCCCCCCCCCCGAAGGACACACAGTCATGCATGGAGGCAAACACCAGGTCACCTACCAATTTTGCTTACCAGACCAGCAATGTATTGTTTACAATAGACCTCTTGTTTGTTTCCTCAATAGCAAGAATGGATGATTCATTAGCAGACGAGCTCAATGCTTTCTGTACCCACTTTGAAAGGGAGTGTATAACTACAACTGAGAAGATCCCTGCTGCACCCAGTGACCCTGTGATTTTGGTCTTGGAGGCTGACTTAGAGGCCTGTCTTTCAGGAAGGTGAACCCTCATGAAGCAGAAGGCTCCGATGAAGTACTTGATGGAGTATCTGAACATTTGTGCCAACCAACTAGCGGGAGTATTCAAGGGTATTTTCAATCTCTCATTGCTACAGTTGGAAGTTCCTATCTGCTTCAAATTGGGAACAGGGTGAGCTACCTTAATGACTATCATCGTGTAGTCATCTCATATCTATGGTGATGGAATGTTTTGAGAGTTTGGTCATGGCCTTGGCAAGAACCTGGGCCCATTGCAATTTGCCTATCATCCCAATAGGTCCGCAGCAAATGCAATCTCAAATGGTCTTCACATGGCCTTAGATGACCTGGCCAATACAAACGCCTATATCCAGATGCTGTTCAGTGACTATACCTCAGAATTTAACACCAGGATTCCTACAAACCTGTTCTAAAAGCAACAGAACTTAGGCCTCTGTATCTCCCTCTGTAACTGACTCCTCGACTTCCCAACTGGAAGACCACAATCTGTGCAGATTGGAAATAATACCTCCTCCTCAATGACGATCAACACTGGTGCACCTCAGGGTTGTGTGCTTAGACCACTGCTCTACTCTCTCTCTATCCATGGCTGTGTTGCTACATATAGATCAAATATCATCTATAAATTTGCGGATGATACAACCATTGTTGACAGAAATGGAGAGAGAAGATAGGGCTTATAGGAGAGAGATATACCAGCTGGTTGAGTGGTGTCACAACAACGACGAGGGACCACGAACCAATCCTCATAGAAGAATCAGAAGTGGAAAGAGAGAGCAATGCCAAGTTCCTGGGTGTCAACATCTCTGAAGATCTAAAGAAGGCAAGACAGCAGCTAAACTTCATTAGGGGGTGGAGGAGATTATGCTTGTCACCTAAAACACTTGGAAACTTTTAAAGAAGTGCTGTGAAGAGCATCCTGTCAGGCTGCATCACCATCGGGTATGGAGAGGAGTGCTATGATACAGCATCAAAAGAAGCTACAGAGAGTTGAGAAATCAGTCAGCTCCATCTTGAATACTAGCCTCCGTAGTATTCAAGACATCTTCAAGGAGCGGTGCCTCAGAAAGGAGGTGTCCATTATTAAGGATCCCCAGCACCAAGGTTATGTCCTCTCCTCATCATTACTATTGGGATGGAAGTATAGAAGTACAGAAGCCTGAAGGCACACACTCAGTGATTCAGGAACAGTTTTTGCCCCTCTACCATCCAATTCCTAAATGGACATTGAACTATTAAACCTGATTTTGATTCAAATGGGTTGGGCACGAATCCAATGGGATTGGATGGGAAGAGTTGAAACTCATTAGGGTTGGATGGGAGGGTTTGAAACCCATTGGGATGGGCTGGAATGTCTTGGTACACTGTAGTCATAGACAAACAGATCCAGGCAACAATTGGAGCATGAGGGGGGAAAATGCCCCTTTTAGGATGGTCAGCATCTGGGTAGGGAAGGATGTGGGGGGGTGGGAGGTATATTCGGTTGGTGAAATGAGAATTATTTGGGGGTGGTCCATTCCCAGTGGACTCTGCACAAACCCAATTACCTATACAACATTCCCATTTACCTCCATTCCAATTCCTGATAGATTCTTCCCTTTCCTGATGAGCTTTGTCCCATATCTAGCTGCCTCCATTCCCATTCTCAATAACAGCCCCATTCCTGATGACCACTTTCCATTCCCAATGATATCTAGTCCAATCATTTAGTGTCTGCCTAATCCCCAAAGACATCTTCCCACTTCCCAATATCCTCTGACCCCCCCCTCCCTCCTGATTTTCCATGGCCATTCACTAAGGCCTCTTGGTAATCTGAAAGGCCACTTTCCATTTCCAGTTACTTCTGTCACATTCCCAGTGGCCTCAGTCTTTAAACCAATGATTGATCCCTATTTCTGACAGCAGCTGTCACATTCTTAATGATCCTCCAATTCCAAATAAAGACTCTCCCATTTTCAATGGCAGCTTCCCATTCATAAGGACTTGTTCCATAAGAACAGAAGAAATAGGAGGAGGAGTGGGCCATCTGACTCTTTGAGCCTGCTCCGCCATTCAATAAGATCATGGCTGATCTGACCATGGACTCATCTCCACCTTCCTGCCTTTTCCCCACAACCCTTTACTACCCTACTGTGCAAAAATCTACCCAACCTTGTCTTAAAAATATTTACTGAGGTAGCTTCCACTGCTTTACTGGGCAGAGAATTCCACAGATGCACCACTCTCTGGGAAAACTAATTCGTTCTCGTCTCCATCCTAAATTTACTCCCCGAATCTTGAGGCCATGTCCCTTAGTTCTTGTCTCACCTAACAGTGTAAACAACTTTCCTGCCTCTATCTTATCCATCCATTTTTTAAATTTTATATGTTTCTATAAGATTTCCTCTCACCCCTCTGAACTCTATGATTACAGTCCCAGGCGACTCAATCTCTCCTCATAGTAAAATCCCCTCATCTCTGGAGTCAACTTGGAGAACCTACTCTGCACCGCTGCCAAAGCCAGTATATCCTTCCTCAAGTACAGATACAATAATCTGCTTTCATTTTTCCTTCCTAAGTAGCTGACTTCGCATTTACCAATATTGTACATGATCTGCCTGTTTCCCATGAATTCTAACAGCTCTCCAAAAACAGTGTGCATCATCGGACTGGAGTCTACTACACCAGCACCAGCTCAGCCTGGAAGCTCAGACCATTTCCAAATGTCTGCCTCATTCCCAATGAACTGCCCCCTCCCGATGATACTTCCCGTTCCAGATGCCCATACCCGCTCTAGCTCCCTGTTCTATTGACCCCTGTCCCTTCATTCTGCAACACACCACACCCCCTTCTATCCACCCCTACCCTGGATTGTTTCTGGAATGGGATTGCCCACCTGTTGACTACTCTCATTGATCATAGGTCAGGGATCAAGTCAGTGAAGTCAAACACCTTCGTGTTGATGTCAGCAGGGTCAGCTCTTGACCTCTGTGGTGCTCCTGAACCCTGATTTGGCCCTTATCCTGATCCATAATGAACCTTCACCCTAATGCTCCATCATATTGATGTTTTGCAGATCGCCCTTGACCTGTGATGTAAACTGTCACGACCTCCAGCTGTCATTTCAAACCTTTGCCCTCTGATTCCTATCCTCTATCCGCAACCACTGACCCCCAACACCCACTCAAGGTCATGGGAAAGTGGCTGAACCTTGAACCCTTGACCCTAGTGACATCACTGAGTTGATTGACAAGGGGTTGATGGAGAAGAACCCCAGGAGTATGTGACGGGACAATGTAGAGGGAGCTTTACTCTGACTGACTCTGGGAATATGAAATGGGAGAGTGTGGAGGGAGATTTACTATATATTTAATTGTGGGAGTGTTAGGTGGCATTATGTAGAGATAGCTTCACTATGTTTGATGGACGGGTAGAGCGAGTTTCACATTGTGTCTGACCCCAGGAGTGCGTGATTGGACATTGTGGAGGGAACTTCTGTATCTGAATTTGGTTGTGTGTGATGGGACGGTGCAGGAGCAAGGGTTCACAATCTTGGTCCCGGGACCCCTCAGTTAATGGGAGGAGTCCACGGCATAAAAAAAGGTTGGGAACCCCTGGTAAAGGGATCTTGACTGCGGGAGTGTGTGCAGAGGGAAATTTACCGTCCCTGATGCGGAACTGAGCAGACCCGGACACCCACTCGGGACACGGAATCTCGGGGGTCTGAGCATCAACATTAATTTCTCCAGCTCAGGCGATCCCGCCCCTCTGATGACTCCGGGATCTCTCCGCAATTGATCAGGGAGCCCCGCCCATAGTGCGAGATCCAATCGCTCTCCACCATTGGTCAGCGGCCTCGCCCAGCACGCGAGATCCAATCACTCTCCATCATTGGTTACGGAATCCCGCCCCCCGCGCGAGATCCAATCCCTCGCCACCATTGGTCACGGAATCCCGCCTACGGCGCGTGCTCCAATCGCTGTGCACCATTCGTCAGAGAATACCTGTCCTTGCGCGAGCTGTGCTCTGCGCTTTTCTACCTGCTGGAAAACCCGCTCCGGTGTTTAGTGAGGGAGCGTTCCGTGTGTTGGGAGGGTCTCGGGGGAGGGGGTGATGATGAGGGAGCGTCCGATGTGTTTTGAATGTCTCGGGTGGGGAGAGGCTGAGGTGAGGGAGCGTCTGGTGTTTAGTGGGGGTCTCGGGGGAATGAAGAGAGTCTGAGGTGAAGGAATGTTGGGTCTCGGGGGGGTGGGGTAGAGGGGAGAGAGTCTGAGGTCAGCGAATGTCCGGTGTGTAGTGAGGGAGGAGGGTGAGGGAGTGTCCAAAGGTGAGGAGGACACTCCTGAGGTAGATGGGCAGTCTGAAATGTGGATCTAATTGGAGAGATTGAGGGGAACAGGGAGAAGGAGGGAGCAGGGGAATGTGAAGGAAGCAGTTTGGGACCAAATAGAGCTGGGCGCAGGCAAGTGCAGAGAGGAGGAACAGTGGGACAAAGGGAAGAGATATGGAGGTGAGAGAGGGTTTGGGACAATGAGTAGGCAATGAAGGGGGAGGGAAAGAAGTAGCTAGGTACTGAGGAGAGGAAGAAGCGGAGGAAAATTGAGAGAGAAAACGGAGGATAAATGTGAGAGCCCGAGGGAGGAGGGGAAACTGGAGGGATTGCATAGGGAGAGAGGGGACCATGTGGGGAGAGCAGGTGTGAGGTAGTGAGTTGAGGGAGAGGGAATGGTGTGATAGGGGTAAAAAACATTCAAAGGGAAGGAGCGAGGTGCATTGTGAAGAAGTGCCGGAGGGAAGAGGGATGGATGGTGGGAGTGAGGGGAGAGGAAGGGTGGACTGAGGGAGGACTGACATAAGGATGATGGATGGAAGGTGCAAGTGAGGGGGAGAGAAGGAGGGACAGATTTAAGAGGGATGAACTGATGGAGGAAGAGGCCCTTTGTCATAGGGCAGCTAACTTGCTCAATAGAGGGAAGGGCTGAGGTGTGGGAATTCCTTAAGATGTGACAGACAGAGAGCTGACCTCAACTCTTCTGGGAGCTGATAGTTTCCAGGGACACTTGGATCCTCATGCTCTCCCTCAGCTCTGCACCTCCCCTATTTCCTTGTCTAGCATGGGGTAGCTCGTGATATAGTGAGGCTCTTGGGCTGAGGGAGGGCTTGAGAGTGAGGGTTTAACTGAGGATTAGTGACTGTTGGAGGTGAGGGAGCTCATGGTAATTGAAGTAAATTCTGAGGCAGAGGGATGGTCTGATCATGAGGGAGCTCCTTAGGGTGAGGGGCAGACTGAGTGAGCTCCCGGAGGTTAAGAGATGGACTTGAGGCTCTAAGGTGGGCAGAGTCCCAATGGTCAGAGTCCACTGATGACGGGTCTGTTACAGGAAGGTGTCAGACTGAGAGCGATGGACTCTCCGTGTCAGAGGCAGAGGCAACGTCTGGTGAGGAGCCACAGGGGAACATTGAACAACAGATGGAAACCAGGATGAGGTGAGAGATGGAGCTGAGACTGGGAGGGTGAACATTTCCTCTGGTCTCACTCCCCACTGAGATATCACTACTGTCCCATCCCTGCCCCTATTATCCTGAATTAATCTCTACAACACTGTCCACTGTGACCTTCTGCTTCAGAATTATATTGTTGGACTCCTCCACCTCTACACAAGAACACAGCAAATCCGGAGCTTGACTGGGTCATCAGGATACTCAACCCTGATCCAGTTCTCAGATCGACCTGAGCTGATTTGCCCCGGGCTGAACTGCCCTCCTGAGCCAGCTCCACAAAGCTCTCAAATCTCCATTCCTTTACATATTGGATCTGTTCCATTAAATATCTCCAATGTTTAATACCCCAGATTTAACACCCTTTTCTATTTTCTAATTATGATTTATAATTTTTTTAAAATTATATTTACTTCGGTTTGTACTTCAGGGAGCGCGAAGCGCAGAATCAAATATCACTGTGATGATTGTATGCTCTAGTATCAATTGTATGGTGACAATAAAGTAAAATAAGTAAAGTAAATACTGATGTACATCTCTTTTAAATCACCAGAAAAATTGCTACCACATCCCCCTTATTTGAGACTTACCCACTCCTGGAAACTTCTCAACATTTACACTGTCATCAATCTCAATTAGATCACCCCTCATTACTCCAATCTGTACTTCTGGCTCCACAAGGGAGGACAGCCTTATCCCTGGAATTAGCTGAGTGAACCTCCGCTCATCTACCTTCAATACTGGTCTCTACTGTTGTATAAATCAGGGAACCAAAGCTGGATATAATATTCTGGATGACTTCACACACCCTCCCTTGTGTGACATTTGAACTCTACCCGCTCACAATAATGACAAAATGCCCTTTACCTTCCTGATTGCTTGCTGCAGCTTCATGCTCACTTTATACTGTTTAATTTGAAGAACACCTCAATCACTCTGTACTCCATTCACCTAAAATGCTCTCCATATAGATTTTTCTAAGATTTGACTCAACTTTATTCACAAAATATATCCAAGAAAAATAGAAATAGTACATTGCATTCCTCACATTTATATTGTCATCCAAACAATATGCTCATAGTGTCCTGTTTCTCACACACTGTGGCCATTTTATTAGGTGCACCTGTACATCTCATTAATGTAAATATCTAATCAGCAAAACATGTGCCAGCATCTCACTGCATAAATGCATTCAGACATGGTCAAGGTGTTCACTTGTTCAGACCAGACATCAGCACTGGGAAGAAAGTGTTCGGAATGAGTATGACCGTGGAATGATTGTTGGTGACAGATGAGGTGGTTTGAGTCTCTCAGAAGCTGCTCAGGTCCTGGGAATTTCATGCACAACTGTCTCTCAAAATTAGAGAGAGAGTGGATTGAAAATTAAGTTCAAAGTACATCTATTATCAAAATATGCGAACGTTATACAACATTCAGATTCATCTCTAACATGAAGCAAAGAAACCCAAAAGGACCCACAAAAAGGCCATTGAACACCCAATGGTCAGAAAGAAAACAAATCATACAAACAATAAATGCTAGCAAATAGGGTTTTGAACTGGCAGTGTCCACAGAGAGTCTGCTCCCAGTCGCTTGGTTCTGTACAGAGCCAAGTAAATGTCGTGGAGCAGTAAGTTGAACAGGTCTGTTCATTGCCTTGACCCCTGACCATTTCAATCTGGCCCGATGCCTAAAACATTGTCCAAACCCTGCTCTCTTGATTCAGCCTGTACGCAACCTTTCCGATTCGGCACGGCACTTCAATTGTTGTCCAGCCATCGGGTTCAGTCGCCGTGATGCATTCTGGGAGCTGGAGCCGACGTATTCAACCAATCATTGTCCAAATACAGGGTTCTATTGCCTTGATCTGCTCTGGGACGTGGAACCCGATGCCCGTGAATTGGCCTTTCTAATTCGACCTGGTGCTTAAGTTGATCAAACATCAGATCCATCTTGCTCTCGGCGAAGAGCCAGCTGCCTCACCTTGAATTGCCACCGTCCAAAGGGAAGTAATAGACTAATACTTATCA
Organism: Hemitrygon akajei; assembly: GCF_048418815.1. Lineage (NCBI taxonomy): Eukaryota > Metazoa > Chordata > Chondrichthyes > Myliobatiformes > Dasyatidae > Hemitrygon > Hemitrygon akajei. The sequence continues at coordinate 43,818 of NW_027332135.1, read as the reverse complement.
TGATCGTTTACCAGGAAAAAAGAGTGATTACCGAAGTAGTTAGTTGTTTTCCTTGTTTCATTAGCCCCCAGCCCAAGGTCGCTCAGATTCACCAGCAGCATTTTAAACCATGAAGAATAACATCCAGTGAGTGATAATTCTGTGGGTGAAAGCACTTGTTAATGAGAGGACAGAGGGAGAATGGGTAGACTGGTTCAAGCTGTCTGGAGGGCAATGGTAACAAAAATAACCACGCGTTACAACAATGGTGTTCAGATCATCATCTCTGAATACACAATGCCTTGAACCTCAAAGTGGATGAGCCACAGCTGAAGACAACACTGGGTTCCACTCCTGTAGTAAATAAAGTGGCATTGAGTGTATATGGTGTCAGTGTAATGCATTCCATGTTCAAAACACCAATGCCACTCAGAACACAGAGCAGTACAGCACAGGACAGACCATTTGGCTCACGATATCTGTGCTTATCACGTTGCCAGTCTAAACAAATCTCATCTTCCTGCACAAAGTGTGGGAGGATCAATCCTGCAGTCTGTCTCTCATTCTCTGTCCATTACAATCCTGTGTACAGTGTGACAGCATGGACACAGACACAGCTTGAGGCTGGATTTATCCTGCGGAGACAATTGATCATAGATTAATTAAACATTTTGACCTGAAACATTGACTGTTCATTTCCCTCTACAGATTCTGCCTGACCAGCTGACTGCCTCCACCATCTTGTATGCTGCTCCAGATTCCAGCTGCCTCTGGTGCCACATGCTGATGTTGTGTTTGTGAAAGGAAGCTGACAGAGAGTGAACGATGGACTCTCCATGTCAGATGCAAAGACAACATCTGGTGAAAAGCCACAGGACGACACAGAACAACAGATGGAAACAAGGCCGAGGTGAGAGATGGAGCTGGGGATCAGAATCAGGTTTACTATCACTGACATAGACTGAAAATTGTTCTGTGTTGGCAGTACAGTGTGAGACATAAACATTACTATAATTTACAAAATAAACAAATAATGCCAGAGACAAATAATAAGGTTGAAGCTGGGAGAAGGATGCATTTCCTCTGATTATACTGAGATATTTCTGTTGTCTCAACCTTCTCTATCTGGAATTGAAATCCTCCAGTGCTGTCCACCAAGACTCTGTTGTAGAATGACTTCCTGCGAGCCCTCTACCGCTCAGCTCTACAAATCTGTCAAATCACCATTGCACCAAAAATTGATCTATTTCTTCAAATATCAAATCTCTGTGGTGCAGAACTCCACTGATTCAACAGAAATATCAACGTGCATCAGTCTGAAATTACCACCCACCATGGAACCATGTCCTTTCATTTGAATGTCTCAGGGGTGTCAAACTCAAATACACAGTGGGCCAAAATTTAAAAATCGGTACAAGTCGAGGGCCGGACTGGTTCAGCGTTCATTGCAAAACTTATTGAAATGAATTTATTACACATATTAACCTGGAACTAACAAAGCTTAGGTTATTGCCTACAAAAACAACATTGAACATTAAATAAATAAAAAATCAGTTGCATTTATTTCTTATGGCTTTATCTGCAGCTTTTCCGGAGTAATTTCTAATGAAAACATTTTTCCACAGGCCAACACTCTGTGATTCACACTAGTCTAAGCCAGATACTTGGCATCTCATCTTGGACGCAAGTTCATCAATGTTTGGAGTCAGGCTCTGAGCTGAGGAAATCCTCAGAATTGAGTGAAGGTGTTCATCAGAAAGATGACTCCTGTGTGATGTTTTGTTTATCTTCATCAAAGAGAACAGTTGTTCACACAGATATGTGCTGCCAAACATAGAGAGCATTTGAGCAGCTTGGGTACGCAACTGGGGCATTGTGTCGGGAATGAAATGTAGAAACTGTGCAGCGCCCACCGAGTCATACTTTGCCTTGAGTGTGTCACTACATTGGAGTTCAATCAGCTCCATTTGTATGTTGGTTGGTGGGCTTTCCACGTCAGTCTGCAAATGGATTACTGAGCAGTTCAAACCTGCTTTTTTGGGCTTCAAAGTCGGCAAATCGCCGTGTGAAGTCGGCACCAAGTATGCTAAGTTTTTCAGCAAACTTTGCACGTGGGAACACTGCGGTAGAAACCTGCTCTTTCATAGTTTGGCAACACGGAAAATGGCTCAAGTTTTCTTGCTGCATCTGCGTCTCCCACAGGTGCAGCTTGGTTTTAAAAGCCCTCACTGCAGCGTACATGTCTGAGAGCACACGACCCCGCCCCTGAAGCTGCAGGTTGAGCGCATTGAGATGGCTCGTGATGTCACACAGAAACGCCATTTCACAAAGCTACTTTTTATCCCTGAGCTCTGTTGTGTCTTTCCCTTTGCTTTCCATGAGCTGACAGATCTCCTCACGCAACTCGAAACATCTTTTCAGCACTTTTCCTTGGCTTAACCATCGCACCTCTGTGTGATAGGGCAAATCATTATATTCTGAACCCAACTCCTCCAGAAACGACTTGAACTCATGGTGATTCAAACCTTTGGCTCTTATGAAGTTAACTGCTCATGTTATGGTGCTCATTATATGTTCCATTTTCAAGGCTTTGCCACACAACGATTCCTGGTGTATGATGCAGTGATAAGCTGTCAGCTCACTTGCGCCGTTTTCCTCCCGCATCTTCTCCCGGATCCTGCCCACCAATCCACTCTTGACTGCACATCACGGGCGCTCCATCTGTCATCAGTCTCACAAGTTTATCCCAAGGCAGCCTCATTATATTTACACATCTGGATACCTCTTCAAAGAGATCTTTTCCAGTAGTTGTGCCATGCATTGATCTTAATCCCAAAAATTCCTCTGTTACACACAGACTTGAGTCCACTCCACGAATGAAAATTGACAATTGGGCAGTATCAGAAGTGTCCCTGCTCTGATCCACAGCAAGGGAATATGCGATGAAATCTCTTCCCTTCCCCACCAGCTGTTGTTGTAGATTGGTGGCAAGCTCACGTACCCGGTCAGCAACGGTGTTTCTGCTCAGGCTCACATTTGAAAATGCTTGCCTTTTATCTGGGCACACGACGTCGCAAACTTTCATCATGCAGTTTTTAACAAATTCTCCCTCAGAAAAGGGCCGGGCTGATTTAGCGATCTCTGCTGCCACAATAAAACTAGCCTTTACAGCAGCCTCACTTTGTGTTTTGGCTTTTGTGAACATAGCCTGCTGTGACGCCAGACTTCTTTTCAACTCTTCAGTGCGAGCAATGCACTGGCAGTGCATTGTGGGATTTGTAGTATTAGTGGTGCATGCAATATACCGGCGGGCCAGCTCTAATAGAAAAAAAATTTATTCATTAATGATATTCAGGAAATAAACCAGGGAAACCGAATAAACACTAAAAACCCTGAAAACCTGGTACCTGAATAAACTCAGCATTAGCCATATCATACGCCATAGGCGCTTCGATTACTGGGGCCAGCTTTAATAGTAATTAGATATTATCTCATGGGCCAAAGATAATTCCACCGCGGGCCTTGAATTTGACATATATGGTCTACAGGAACGTCTACCTCATTGTGGTCCTAGGGGATCTTGTGTTTTTGTCATGATAGGATGATCAGACCGATTGAGGTGCATGGGCTCCTTGGTAGTTTGGATTCAGAATTGCTTACCCATTGAAGACAGAAGGTAGTGGTGGAAGACAGTTACTCTGGCTGAAAGTCAGGTGCAGGGAACCTTGGTTTTCAAGAGATATTGAGGGCCTGGTTAAGAAGAAAAGGAGGTGTACAGCAGGTATAGACAGGTAGGAACAAATGGGGTGCTTATGGAGTATGGGAAATGCAGAAGAACACTTAAGACAGAAATCAGGAGAAGGCATGAGGTTACTTGAACAGATAATGCGTAGGAGAATCCTGAGAGCAAAAAGATCGCAAGGGACAGAATTGGTCCTCAGGAAGATCAGGATGGTAATCCACGTGTGGAGAAAAAAGAGATGGGAGAGGTCTTAAATGTGTTTTTAACATCCATATTTACTCAGGAGACGGACACAGAAGTGAGGTAAAGTGGCATCAGCTTCATGGATCCTACATGGAGGAGGTGTTTGCTGAGGAAAATTAGGGTAGATATATACCCAGGGCTTGACAAGGTGTTCCCTTGGACCCTGCAGAAGGCAAGTGCAGAAATTGCTGGGATCCTATCAGAGATATTCAAATCATCCTTAGTAACAGGTGAGGTACCAGAGGATTGGAGAGCAGCCAATGTTATTCCACTGTTCAAGACAGACTCTAGAAATAAACAAGGAAATTGAGTCTGACATCAGTTGTGGGAACGTCATTGGAAGGTATTCTGAGGGACCAGATATATAAGTATTTGGATAGACATGGACTGATTAAGGATTGTCAGCATGGCTTTGTGCGTGGTAGAACATGTCTACCCAATCCTATGGAGTTTTCGAGGAAGTTACCAGGAAAGTTGTTGAGGGCAAGGAAGTGAATGGTGTCCACGTGGACTTTAAGGTATTTGACAAGGTCCTGCATGGGAGGTTGGTCAAGAAGTTTCAGTCGCTTGGCATTCAACATAAGGTAATCCATTGGATTGGACTTTGGCTTTGTGGGAGAAGCCAGAGGTACTTGCCTCTCTGACTGGAGGCCTGTGACCAATGGAGTGCTGCAGAGATTGGTGTTAATCATCTCTATCGATTATTTGGATGATAATGTGGTAAACTGGATCAGCAAATTGGGTGTGTAGTGGACAGCAAGAAAGGCTATTAGAATTTGCAGTGAGATCTGGACCAGCTGGAAAAATGGGCTGAAAAATGGCAGATGGAATTAAATGCAGAAAAGTGAGGTGTTACACTTTGGTTGGACCAACCAGGGTAGATCCTACACAGTGAACAGTAGGTTACTGAGGAGTGTGGTAGAACAAAGGGATCTGGAAAGACAAGTGCATAATTCCTTGAAAGTGATGTCACAGGTAGATAGGGTCGTAAGTAAAGCCTTTGGCACGTTAGCCTTCATAAATCAAAGTACTGAGTACAGGAGATGGGATGTTATGTTGAAGTTGTATAAGATGTTGGTGAGGCCCAATTTGTAGTATTGTGTGCAACACTGGTCGCCACCCTATAGAAAAGATGTGAGCAATGTTGAAAGAATACAGGGAAAATTTACAACAACATTGCCGTGTCTGGAGGACCTGACTTTTAGGGAAAGATTGAATATGTTAGGACTTGGAACGTAGAAGATTGAGAGGTGATTTGATAGAGGTATACAAAATTATGAGGGGTATAGGTAGGGTAAATGCAAGCAGGCTTTTTCCACTGAGTTTGGGTGAGACAAAAGTTAGGTCATAGGTTAAGGGTGAAAGGTGTAACATTTATGAAGAACATGACGGGAAACTTTGCTCAGAGGGTCGTGACTGTGAAACAAGCTGCCTACACTGGTGGTGCATGCAGGCTCAATTTCAAAGAGAAGTTTGGATAAGTACATGGATGATAGGGGTATGGAGGGCTATGGTCCCAGTGCAGGTTGATGGGAGTAGGTGATATAAATGGTTCAGCACAGACTGAATGGGCCAAAGGACCTGTTTGTGTGTTGTACTTTATGACTCTATGTCCTATCTATCACCCCCTCAGCCACCTGAAGTCCTATTCTCATTTGTTGCCAAAATGCAACACCTTGTACTTATCCAGATTCACCTCTATTTGCCATTCATTAGTTCATATAAGGAGCTGATCAAGATCTCTGTGTAAATCCTGATACCATCTTCACTGTCTTCCATGCCACCTATTTTCATATTAGCTCCAAACTTACGAACTATCCCTTGTGCATTGTCATCCAGGTTATTGACACAGATGAGAAAAAGCAATGAGTCACACCACCAGTCCCAGACCTTCAGTCCGTAAATCTCTGCTCCCTGCCATCAGGCCAATTGTGCCTCCAACTAGCCTGCTCTACCTGGATCCCCAGCAATTCAACTTTCTGTAGCAGCCTACCATACAGAGCCTTACCAAAGTCCTTATTGAAGTTCACACTGTAGAGACGATATTTATTGTCCTGAACTCCTGCCTTCATGAACCTTCTTGGTTTCTTATTCCCAGACACTGTGCTGACTATTCCTTAGCAGTACATGTCTTTATAAGTGTTTATCTTATCTCTCAGGTTCGCCTCTAGTAACTGCCAACCTCAGATGACAGGTTTAGAGACTTTTCTTTGCAGTCCTGCCTTAAGTAAAGGCACAATGTTAGCCACCCTCCAGTCTTCCTTCACTTATCCCATCACTAATGATGGTACATATATCTCAGCCAGATCTTTACCATTTTCTCTCATTCCAACAGTGTTCCTGGATAGACCTGGAGATTTTGCAATATATTTTAAGACATTTCATACCTCCTCTGCTGTAATGCAGACTATCAGCAACACATCCCCATTGACTACTTCAAGTTCCAAAGTCTTTGAGTCATTCTTGACAATAAAAGTAAGAGAAACATTGATTGAAGACCTTGCTCATTTCCTGAGGCTCTGTGTAAAGATGTGCATTTCTAAAAGAGATCTATTTCTGATATTTTTTTGTTACACCACATGGATGACCTCCAACACTTGCTGTGCATTGTTTAAATTGTCAGAGCCCACTGCCCAAATGTGTAAAAGGAAGCTGATAGACTGTGAATGATAGACTTCCCATGTTAGAGGCAGAGACGTCTGGTGAGAAGCCACAGGGGAGCACTGAGTAACAGTGACACACCAGACTGAGGTGAGAGAGGGAGTGGAACTGGGAAAGGGAGTCCAATTCCTGTGGCCTTATTCCCCACTGAGATATCTCTGCTGACCTACTATTTAAACAAGGCTTGGGTGAGAGAGGGAGTTGGGACAGGGAGAGGGAGTGTGTTTCCTGTGGCCTTATTCCCCACTGAGATATCTCTGCTGACCCACTATTTAAACAAGGCTTAGGTGAGAGAGGGAGTTGGGACAGGGAGAGGGAGTGTGTTTCCTGTGGCCTTATTCCCTACTGAGATATCTCTGCTGACGCACTGTTTAAACGAGGCTTGGGTGAGAGAGGGAGTGTGTTTCATGTGGCCTTACTTCCTGACTGAGATATCTCTGCTGTCCCACTTTTTTAAAAACACAGCTAAGATCGCGGCCATAATGTGTCACGTGTACATTGAAACATACAGTGAAATGTTTGTGTTGGAGATGTACTGTGGCAGCTCGCAACTGTTGCCATGCTTTCGGCACAAGCTCAGCCTGTCCACAACTCAGTAGCCTTTGTCTTTGGAATGTGGGAGAAAAACAGAGCACACAGGGGAAGCTGCCACAGGGAGAACGCACAAGCTCCTTGCAGACAGTGTCTGGAATTGAACTACAATCTTAAAGCATTATGCTAACCGCTATACCACGATGTCATCCTGTTATCTTTAATCCAACACTGTCCACCAATATCTCCTGCTCAGGATTTGCCTCCCAAGACTCTCCACTTATTTACTCGCTTCCATGCTGCACTCAGTGATTCTGACTAGAATGTCATTCGAACGGATTCTGACTGAGAGAGTATTCATGACAGTTTGAGGGAATAGACATAGTAGTCACAGTTTGCCAAGTTACACTGTGTCTTTTAATCAGCTCTGTGTTCATCTCAGTCACAGAATTCCCATCCTGGTTTTCATCTCCTCGGTATCCTTGTCCCTTTCCATTTCTCCATTGTGTCAACACTCCATGTATCTGTGCATTCTAATTCTTGGTTATCCACAAATTTAACTTTTAATCTCTGGAACATGTACCTATAGCTGCTAAAACCCTTGTGTGCCTGTTATGTTTCTGGAGCCCAAAGACTTTCATCCAATACAGATACAGGAAGAGATTATCTGTGGAAGTTTAAATTCCCATGTACAAGATGCTGGATGGTCTCAGAGGTTCAGGAAGCATCTCTGGAAATAAATAAATATTTGATGTTTTGGGCTGAGACATTCCAACAGGACTAGAAAGGAAGGGGGAAGAAGCCTGTAACACACACGATACTGGAAGAACTCAGCAGGCTAGGCAGCATCAATGGAAAAGAGTACAATCAACATTTTGGGCTGGGATCCTTCAACAGGACTGGAGAAGAAAAGATGAGTCAGGAATAGAGGGTGGGGGAGGAGAGAGAGAAACACAAGGTGAAAGGTGAAACCATGAGGGGGGAGGGAGGGGTGAAGCAAAGAGTTGGGAAGTTGATTGGTGAAAGAAATACGGTGCTGGAGAAGGGGGGAATATAATAGGAAAGGACAGAAGGCCATGGAAGAAAGGAGGAGCACCGCAGGGAGGTGATGGGCAGGCAAGGAGATAAGGACAGAAAGGGAAAAGTGGATGGGGAATGGGAGGGGGGTGTCATTACCAGAAGTTCGAGAAATCATTCATGCCATAAAATTGGAGGCTACCCAAATAGAATATATGTTGTTCCTCCAACCTGCGTGTGGCCTCATTGTGACAGTAGAGGAGGCCATGGATGGGCATGTGCGAAAGAGAATGGGAAGTGGAATTAAAGTGGGTGACCATTGGGAGATCTCACTTTTTTCTGGTGGATGGAATGTAGGTGTTCAGGTCTCCCAATCCAAGTCAGTTCTCACCGATATACATAGGGAGCCAACCCTGCAGAAAGTAGGTGGTGGGAGGGAAAGATGTGCTTGGAGATGGGATCCCATTAAGTTATGGTTTAGTGAGTTTAAGGTAGAGGAGCCATGAGGAGACTGTGATCATATGATAGAATTCAACCTGCATTTTGAGAAGGAGAAGCTAAAATCAGATGTATTGGTATTACAGTCTTGTAATGGGAACTACAGAGGCATGAGAGAGGACTGGCCATAGTTGAGTGGAAAGGGACATTAGCAGGAACTAGGATGACAGCAATTGCTGGAGTTTCTGGAAGTAAGTTGGAAGCTGCAGGTAGATATCTCTCAAAGATGAGGAAGCACTCCAAAGGATGAGGCAACTGTGGTAGGAAAGGGAAGTCACACATAGCATAAAAGGAAAAGAATGGGTATACAATAAAGCAATAATTAGTGGGAAGCTGGACGATTTTAAAAACCAAGTGAAGGCAATAAAAACAATAAGGAGAAAACATAAGATTTGAAGGTTAATTTGCCAGTAATATAAAAGAAGATACCGATAGCTTTCTCAGATATACAAGAATCAAATAGAGGCAAGAGTAGAAAATGAAGCTGGCGAGGTAGTAATAGGAGCAAAAAAGGCGGACAAAATAAGTATTTTGCGTCAGTCTTCATTGTCAAAGACACCGTCAGTATGTCAGAAATTTGTATTTCGGGGCAGAGGTCAGTGTAGTTGCCGTTACTAGGGAGAAGGTGCTTGGTTAGCTGAAAGATCTGAAAGTAAATAAGTCATCTGGGCCAGATGGGCTACACCCCAGGGTTCTGAAAGAGATACCTTAAATGATTGTGGAGGCATTAGTAGTGAACTTTCAGCAATCACTAGATTCTGGAATGGTTTCATAGGAGTGAAAAATTGCAAATGTCACTCCACTCTTTATGAAGGGAGGGAGGCAGAAGTCACGTTAGTTAGGCAAAAGAAGGCTAGTTAGCTGGGCATCAATGGTTGGTAAGATGTCTAGTATTAAGAATATGGCTTTGCGGTACTTGGAGGCACATGATAAAATAGGCCATATTCTGCATGGTTTTCTTAATGGGAAATCTTGCCTTACAAATCTGTTGGAATTTTTGAAGAAACAACAGGTAAAATAGACAAAGGAGAGTTGGCGGTTGCTGACTTGGATTTTCAGAAGGCCCTTTACAAGGTGACTCACAAGATAAGGGCCCATGTAATTACAGAAAGATACCAGCATGAATGGAAGAATGCCTCACTGATAGGAAGCTAAGAGTGGGAATAGACTGGCTGGCTGCCGGTGATTAGCTGTGTTTCATTCCAGTTGGTGTTGGGGCCATTTCCTTTTACACAATGAGCTGTATGACAGAATTGATGGTTTTGTGATGATACAAAGATAGGTGGAGGAGAGGTAGTGTTGAGGAAGCAGGGTGCCTGCAGAAGGACTTGTACAGATCAGAGGTCTGGGCAAAGTGTGGCAGCTAGAATACAGTGCAGGAACATGTATGATCATGTACTTTGGTATAAGGATTAAAGGTGTAGACTATTTTCTAAATGGGGAGAAAATTCAGAAATCAGAGATGCAAAGGGAATTGGGAACCTGCAGGGTGAGTTGGTGGTAATGAAGGCAAAAGCAATGTTAGCATTAATTTGAGAGGACTAGAATATAAAACCGAGGCTGGAACGCTGAAGCTTTATAAGGCATTTGTCAGAATGCCCTTGGTGTAGTGAGTAGTCCTGGGTCCCTTTTCTAAGAAAGGATGTGCTGGTGTTGGAGAGGGCCCAGAGGAGGTTCATGAGAATGACCCTGTGAATGAAAGGGTTAAACTAATGACAAGCATTTGATGGTTCTGTGTAGGTACTTGCTGGAGTTTACAAGAATGAGGAGGATCACATTGAGATCTATTGAATATTGAAAGCCCTGAATAGAGTGGACATAGAGAGGATGTTTCCTATTGTGGTGAAGTCTAGGACTGAGGGTCACAGTCTCAGAATAGAGGGACGTCCATTTAGAATAGAGATGAAGAGGAATTCCTTTAGCCAGCCAGAAGAGTGCTCCTTGGAATTCTTTGCCACAGATGGTTGTGGAGGCCAAATCACTGGGTATACGAAAGGTGATTGATAAGTTTGTGGCCTAAGGTAGAAGGCTTCAATTTTAGAAAACCTAGCACATTTATTTTTCAACATAGTCCCCTCTTACATATACACACAGTCCAGAGGTCGTGGAGCATATGGATCTTGGACTTGCAGAAAGTGTCCACAGCAGGAGTGATTGATAAGTTCAAAGCCTAAGGTAGAAGAAGATGAGTTATACAGTTCTCGTTACATGCACGTGCAGTTCAACTCTTTGAGTGATTATGCAGAAAGTTTGAAGTTAATAACGCATCGGGGTGATTGATAAGTTTGTGGCCTAGGGTAGAAAGAGATGAGTTATTAACTTCAAACTTTCTGCATAATCACTCAGAGTTGACCTGCATGTGCATGTAACAAGAGCTGTATAACTCATCTCCTTCAGCCTTACGCCACGAACTTATCAATCACCCCTGCTGTGGACACTTTCTGCAGGTCCAAGATCTGTATGCTCCACGACTGCTGGACTAAGTGTGTACATGTAGGAGGGAACTATGTTGAAAAATAAATGTGCTGCGTTTTCTAAAATTGACTCCTTCTACTTAGGTCATTAACTTATCAATCACCCCTTGTATTTAAAGAGGAGCTTTTGCTCCAAGTGACCCGTTTTTACAGATGCCTCCTGAATAATTTACTCTGACTTCTAAAGCAGCTGTTTTATATTCTAGTCCTCTCAAAATTAATGCTAACTGCACTATTTAATCCTGTTTTGTTCTGACACCACGTTTGCAACAGGAAACATGCAGACTGAGATCAAAGGACTGTTCAGGCAGGTATCACATGTTGAAAACCACAAATGCAAATTCACCCACAGACAGCAGTTCCTGAAATAGGGCGGTGTGGTGTTACAGGGTGAGAGAGAAAGATAAACAGGAAACGGGGGAGGGAGAGAGATGGTAAGAGAGATGCCATGCAATTTGTGGGACTGAATATTCTGTTTCTCTGCAAAATATTCCAAACTATTCATTCTTGCTTCTAATAGGAACATCCCTCTGGTTAATTCTGCCCTGTTCTGTTCTCCTGTTTGCCACCTGATGCAAAAAGACTGAGAACAGAGGGGTTTTCACAGCATTAACCTTTCACTAAATGTTACCTGTGCCTCAGTTTGAAACATGGGGCAGTGGTGGAGTGTGAGGTGTTGGGGGGTGGTGGGCAGTGGAATGGGGAGGGTGTGTAAATGAATGCCAGCAAAAGTGAGAGAGAGTCACAGTGTCACATAAAATAGAAACAAGCTCTTTAGCCCACTGGGTACGTGCCAACCATTGATACCTTTCACACTTGCAGCAGTACACATGAACAACATAAAACACACAATAACTTAGGAGAGTAAAAATAAAATATACAAATGAATTATGCAAAGAAGTGCATAAATTAAAAATTGACAGGTACAGAACAAATGAACTGGTGGCACTTCGAATGTAATGCAGCTGGGAGTTCAAAAGCCTAATTGTCCGAGGGAAGACACTGTTTCCTATCCTGACAGTTCTTAATGGATTGGAGTCTCCTGCCTGATGGTAGAAAGACAAAGAGGATGTTGGATGGATGGGTGGGATCCTTAATAATAGGCAGCGCTCTTGGTAAGTATCCCAAATGGATGGTAGGGAGACCCCTATGATCATCTCTGCCGTTCTCTCAGCCCTTTGTAGGGACCTCAGGTCTGTTACTCTGCACAGCAATACCAGAAGAAGATGCGGCTTGTCAGGATGCTCCCAGTGGGGCTCCTGTAAAATTCAGTTAAGATGGTGAGGTGAGGGGTCTTGCTTACCTCAATCTCCATGACGTGAAATCCCAGGGACCTTCTACAGAGGAGTCAGGTGTGCACAGAGGGGGGTGGTTCTCTGCACTTTCCCAAAGTCCGCAATGATTTTCTTTGTCTCCACGTTCAGATTCAGGTGGTTGTTCCCACACCAGCCCTCCACCCACTCCACGTCCTTTCTGTACTCTGACACATCATCAGTGGAAAGGGTCCAATGTAGCCAAGAGAAAGGCTTTAATGTGCTCCATGAAAGCTGCTCAAAGCACTTTAAAATGGTTGGTGTTAATGATGGTAATTTTGCAGGTTACTGTCACCCTTTTTGGCCCTGGAATGATGGTTGCCATCTTGAAAACTGACGAGACAATGGACTGGTCCAGAGAGATGTTGAATATATCAGTTAGCACCTCAGTTAGCTGGGCTGCACAGTCTTTCAGAGCCTGACCTCATATATTATGGGGTCTTGCAGCTTTGTGTGGGTTGACTCTGGCCAGGGTCTTCCTCTCTTCAGCTCCAAACAGATGGAGTGACGGCTCCCACGTGTGCTTCTCTCACCAGCACTTTGTCCTGGTTACTGACGTGCAGCGTAGGCTTGTCTGTAATCTCCTGAATTCCCTGCACATGCATCTGTTTCTCTGGTATCGCAGAAGTGGATGTATGTTCACTGAGAATGCTACGGTTTCACCTTCCTGATGGAGTGGGAAAGCACAGTTCTTGTTTTTCTGAGAGCTGTCAGTTCCCCCCCCCCCCCCCCCCGATCCAAAGACAGCATCACGATCCCTCAGCCGTGCATGGCCCTCTGCAGTGAGCCATGGATTCTGACTGGCCCCACACGGATGTGTTTGGTGATGGTAACAGTCTCAGTACACTTCTCTGTGCAGCTGGTCACAGAATCCACACATTCCTCGATGTTACGTGGTTGACATAGGTAGCAGCCTTTCTGAACATTCTCCAGTTTGTGTTTCAAAGCAGTCCTGCAATGCTGAGATTGCTCCCTCAGAACTGGTTTGGCCAGTTTGATCAGTGGTTTGTATGCTGGAATTAGCATAACAGACAAGTGATCTGAGAGCCCAGTGTGGGGCGGGGGAACAGCTTTATATGCTCCTGGTATGTTAGTGTAAACCAAGTCCAGTGTATTCTCACCTCTGTTACCAAAACCAACATGCTGGTGGAATTTAGGCAGATGATAGGTTAAAGTTGGTTCAACATTTCAACACCTTGGAAGAGTTTGGAACAGTTTACTCAAGACACAATGGAGTTCATTCAGCGCACAATGCTCCCTCAGTTAACATCTTCCTGATGGCTCACAAAAATGTAGTTTTTACTTCTTTCCCTTCTGTTTTTCACCTTAAGTATGTTCCTGGGGCTGTTAGAGCCTGTGATTTACAGTCTGGAAATTGTTTAGGTGATCCAGTGCTTTTCTCTCTCTCAGAAGTTTCTGGGAACGAGCGCATACTCAAATAGCCTCGATGTGAAGAAATTTGGGACGGGTCGATGTTCCAATCCATTTTTTAGGTTAAAGCATGCATTATTATCCGATTAAAGCATTGAAAATTTTTGAGATATCGAGGCAAATGCAGAAGACGAGCAAGAGTTTAGTGCCAACCGCCTTCCTTTTGGTTGCTGTCAGATAACGAATCTGTGAGTGGCCTATTGCCGTGGCAGGTGGGTAGGCCTCTCGTGTGGTGTCCTTCCCTCTCTGTCGATGGTATCATAGAATGGTATCTTGGATCTGTGTTTATGGATTGCGCTATTGCGTTTGTGGACTAGGTGGCCGATTAGGAAAAGGGGAGATGCAACGACACCTGGGTGTCATTGTACACCAGTCATTGAAGGTGGGCATGCAGGTACAGCAGGCGGTGAAAAAGGCAAATGGTATGTTGGCATTCATAGCAAAAGGATTTGAGTACAGGAGCAGGGAGGTTCTACTACAGTTGTACAAGGCCTTGGTGAGACCGCACCTAGAATATTGTGTGCAGTTTTGGTCCCCTAATCTGAGGAAAGACATTCTTGCCATAGAGGGAGTACAGAGAAGGTTCACCAGATTGATTCCTGGGATGGCAGGACTTTCATATGAAGAAAGACTGGATCGACTAGGCTTATACTCACTGGAATTTAGAAGATTGACGGGGGATCTTATTGAAACATATAAAATTCTAAAGGGATTGGACAGGCTAGATGCAGGAAGATTGTTTCCGATGTTGGGGAAGTCCAGAACAAGGGGTCACAGTTTAAGGATAAAGGGGAAGCCTTTTCGGACTGAGATGAGGAAAAACTTCTTCACACAGAGAGTGGTGAATCTGTGGAATTCTCTGCCACAGGAAACAGTTGAGGCCGGTTTATTGGCTATATTTAAGAGGAAGTTAGATATGGCCCTTGTGGCTAAAGGGATCAGGGGGTATGGAGAGAAAGCAGGTACAGGGTTCTGAGTTGGACGATCAGCCATGATCATACTGAATGGTGGTGCAGGCTCGAAGGGCCGAATGGCCTACTCCTGCACCTATTTTCTATGTTTCTATGGACTGTGCACTTCTTAGACTCATGGTTGTTATATTCTTTGTTTTTAATCACCCATTCCCTTTCTATTTACTGTGAAGGGAAGGTATTGGGAGTTGAAGTTCTTTGTGTTAGAACACAGAACATAGAAATCTACAACTCATTACAGGCCCTTTGGCCCACAATGTTGTGCCGACTATCAGAAACGAGCCACGCTCCCGAATAATGGCTTCAAGACAAATTCAAGGAAACAAAGTTTATTAACAGTTCTGCAGAGCTGGGCTCCCTCAGAGAAGGGAACCCTGAACCTTATAGGGCAGCAGGTTTTATCCTTCTTCCTTACCACCTCCCTCCCTGACTCGGGAGGTACACAGTGTTTTCCCATTCCATATTTGGAGTTGTTTTTTTTTACACGTTTCTGTAAAACAATAGTCCATATCTCAGGACTTCAATGATTCCACAAACAGTTAATCTTGTCAGGACTGCTGCATTCATAATTAAATCACATTTGTTTACAGACTTTAACCCAGACATAATTAAATCACATTTGTCCCCAGACATAATTAAATCACATTTGTCCTTTGACTTTAACCCAGACCTCTTTCAGAAACGCACATCTTAATTTTGAATCTTACAATACCACCCTTTTTCTTTTTAAGATGTGCGTTTCAGCTAGCATTTCTCTCACTCCCAGGGGGCCCACCGTCCTTCCTCCGCCCCCCGTGGAGGGTCAACTTTCTTCTTTAATAGCATAAGTTTTAGCTCGTTTGTCCCATGTTGGGATATCGCTACTGCCTGGAGCTGGAATATACTGCGCCTGATCAGTGTTCGTATACAAGGAATCAAACACGGCAAAAGAAAGAGAATCATTAGACCCCCGCCTGCTACTAGGAGAGCGGTGCGCCACCAACTACCTCCCAGTAGCCCGTCTAGCCAACTCATGTTCCCCAGGGATCTCCAGGTCTGGCACGTGGGCCAGTTTCCGAATTTTGTCGGATATTTTTAACACGGCCTTTCCACTGTCATCTATCTTAAGGCAACAGTTTGTAAGATTGAACTTCCCACATACCCCACCTTCAGAGGCCAATAGGTAATCCACAGCCAGCCTGTTCTGGTATATTGCTGTTCGCATCTGGCTCTGCTGTTTTGCCAACAGCTCCAATGCCAGTGCCGTGCTGAGGTATTGCTACTGCCTGAAGTTGTGACACACTTCGTCTTATTAGTGCTTGTACACAGGGAATGAGGCAGGGTAAAAGCATCAAACTCATTAATCCACCTCCCACCATCCAGAGTACTGTTCGCCACCAACCGCCTTTATTATAGACCTGATAGTACGGCTTACCATTTTCCCAACACCCTTCTGCTTTTATCATAACAACGGTCATTTACATGTGAGTGGGATACAAATGATCCTGGGAACACCCTCTGCCCCACTCGTACCACGGTTCTGCACTTGTCACATTTCCCCTCAATTTCCCCGACATATAGAATCAAATATATTACAGTCAATAATGTTACAGTCCGCATAGAGTTCATTTTTGCTGCCTTTTTAGCTTCACCACCAACGGTTCTTCACCGGGAACACAGGTCCACTCAGTGCGGCTTTCGGGCTTCACCGGTCCTTTTACCCTGGATGCGTGTGTCCACCCTTTTTCTTTTGTCCGTACAGCCGCCTCTGTTGTTAGCAGGACCTGGAAAGGGCCTTCCCACTGTGGCTGTAACTTCTCCGGCTTCCAGGTCCTTACCAGAACCCAATCTCCAGGCACGATCTGATGTAAAGCAAAGTCGAGCGGCGGAGTCTGGGCCAAGAGACCCTTTTTCCGCAGTTCTGCAAAGGAACGGGACAAGGCCAGTCAATTGTTCTTTACAAATAAATCACCCCCCTGTAGTGTGGGATACCCCTCTATTTTATTCCAATATGGCAGTCCAAAGAGCATCTCATAAGGAGATACTCCTATGTCCTTCCGGGGCGCTGTACGTATTCTCAGGAGAGTGATCGGCAAACACTTGGTCCATGGTAGCTTGGTTTCCAACATAAACTTGGTTAGCTGTGCCTTCAGGGTGCTGTTCATTCGTTCTAGTCTTCCCGAACTCTGGGGATGCCACGGGGTATGGTACTTCCATTCGATATCAAGTGCATCGCAAATTAACTGGTGCGTATCTCCTTCTTGGTACGTGGTAGTGACATTCCCGTTATTCCAGCTATCCTTTCTGGGGTAATGCATCGCTGTCCTTTACTGACCCGGTGTCCCAGATACCTTACTTCCTTTTCTACAAATTGTAACTTTTTCTTTGAGACCCGTAGCCCCTGCTTCCCCAGGAAGTTTAGTAGTCTGATGGTGTCTTCCTGCACCCCTTCCTGTGTTGGCCTGGATAGTAATAGATCGTCCACATACTGTAGCAGTTGGCTCTCTGGAGCACATTGGAATTCCGCTAGTACTTGCTCCAAGACCTGCCCAAATAGGTTAGGTGATTCGGTGAACCCCTGTGGCATGACCGTCTACCGGAGTTGTCTTTTCCGCCCCGTCGTAGGATTTTCCCATTCGAATGCAAACATGTCACGACTGCTCTCTTCTAGCGGGCAACTCCAGAAGGCATCTTTTAGATCTATTACACTGAACCATTCATGGTCAGGGGAGATCTTACTCATCAGCGAGTAAGGGTTGGGCACTACCGGGTATCGGGTTTGGACTACTGCATTTAGGCCCCGCAGGTCTTGTACCATCAGATAAATCCCCTCTGGCTTTCGCACCGGGAGTATTGGGGTATTATATGGTGACATACATTCCTCCAGTAGTCCGTCAGGTATCAATCCCTCAATCACCGGCTGCAGCCCTTTTCTTCCTTCCATTGAAATAGGGTACTGTTTTCTCCGTACTGGCGAACTGTTAGGTAATAGTGAGATTTGCAAGGGAGGACGTTCAAACCCCCCTGGTTCCCTTCCTGGTACCATACCTCCGGGCTTATTTTCCTATCGTCTTCTTCCCTGAGGGCAAACAGCTGTACCATTATCTTCCCGTTCCTGGGCATAGTCCCGATGCCTAGCCTGACTTGCAGATCCCGCCCGAGCAGGTTGAATCTCGTAGAGGGTAACAAAAGTAGGTCCTGTCCCGTTACCCTATCCTCATGTTCAATTTTCACGTTTTCTATAACAGGTACTTGTATTATTTTGCCTCCAATACCGGATACTCCCATTACCTTTGTTCCAGTTCGGGCGCCGGGAGGTATCTGGATTACGCTAGATCTTTCGGCACCCGAATCTACCATAAAGGTTGTATCTGACCCTTGGGGACCTACTTTTAAATTTACCAGGGGTTCCTGCCGATAATTCATCCCCAAGGGGTGGAACCCCCGACCTCCCTAGTCTTCATCTTCCATCATAGCGTACGAGCGCACTTCCCGTCAGTATCTGGGGCACTCGCGCCTGAAGTGTCCCTCTCCATTGCAATGAAAACATCTTAAAGCCTTCCTTAGCCCTCCTCCTTGCTCCTGGCTACTACCTCGATCCAACCATGGTCCCTGTCTCTCTCTCTACTATCTGCAGTTACTTGTCGCACTGTCTGGACCATTATCCTTGCCGTCTTCTGCTTCTCTTCATCCCTTCTTACAAACACTTTCTGTGCCTCCCTAAGTAGTTCACTTAAGGGTTTAGTATTCCAATCTAGTTTTTCCAGTTTTTTTTTCTTATATCTGGCCATGCCTTCGATACAAATTCAACACGAATCAGCTGTTGGCCACCCTCCGTCTCAGGGTCTTCGATTTGCGGAGCGGTAGGGGGCACATACGGGGGTGGCAGGTGGTCGAGCACCTCCCATGTATTCTTTTTCTGTCCCCCTTCATTTATCATTTTCAATTTATAACTATTTGTCGTTGGTAACCAGCATAGGACGTAATCACTTTCTTCGGGTTTAACGTTAGGTTTTGAATTCACGTACAGATTAAGGGTTTGTTGTACCCAATCCTCGCTAGACCCGAACTTAGGCCATCACACAGCCGACCCTTGGATCGGCTGGCAGGACCAGAATTCACAGTACTGTATCATTTTTCTCTTTGACTTCCCTTTTCGCCTCCCGTAATCCCAATTTTCTAGCATCCGTCCCAACGGACTATCAGGGGGTACCCCGGGGTATTTTTCATCATTGGCGCCTTAGACCCCTTATTCCCCATCTCGAGGACTTGCTCGGTTCCAATCCACCCGCGGGCACCCCGTAATTCCACAATTCTCGTGCACTACGTCTCTGCAGGAATTTAATTTGAATGTGACCCACCTAGCTCGGTCACTCCTGTCCAATTCCGGAACCTGTATTCCCGCGATCGCCTAGGAATTCACCTGCAGGCACCCCGCAGCTCCACAATTCTCGTGTACTACGTCTCTACAGGAGGATCCACCCGCAGGAACCCCGCAGCTCCACGATTCTTGTGTACTATGTCTCTACAGGAATTCAATTTCTTACCTGGGTCCTGTGCACAGAAATTACTCGATCGCTCACTGTCTCAACTGCCTCGACAACCCCTCTTTGTTTCCTTGAGTCCGCCGGATATCACTCGCTCAAGCCACGCGGGGCAACGAGCAAGGAATCAGGGACTGCCAAACTCGGCAGGGTGCACCTTCTCCGATGTCCTTCCTTGCCCCCCTCACGGCTGGAGTGTGGATCCCGGACGAGCCCCCAAGTTGTCAGAAACGTGCCACGCTCCCGAATAATGGCTTCAAGACAAATTCAAGGAAACAAAGTTTATTAACAGTTCTGCAGAGCTGGGCTCCCTCAGAGAAGGGAACCCTGAACCTTACAGGGCAGCAGGTTTTATCCTTCTTCCTTACCACCCCCCTCCCTGACTCGGGAGGTACACAGTGTTTTCCCATTCCATATTTGGAGTTGTTGTTTTTTACACGTTTCTGTAAAACAATAGTCCATATCTCAGGATTTCAATGATTCCACAAACAGTTAATCTTGTCAGGGCTTCTGCATTCATAATTAAATCACATTTGTTTACAGACTTTAACCCAGACATAATTAAATCACATTTGTCCCCAGACATAATTAAATCACATTTGTCCTTTGACTTTAACCCAGACCTCTTTCAGAAACGCACATCTTAATTTTGAATCTTACACCGACCATGTAACCTACTGTAGAGACTGCCTAGAATTTCCCTAGCGCATAGCCCTCTATTTTTCTAAACTCCATGTACCTATCTAAGAGGCTCTTATAAGACCCTATTGTATCCACCTCCACCACCGTCGCCAGCAGCCCATTCCATGCACCCACCACTCTGTGTGTGAAAAACTTACCCCTGACATCCCCTTTGTACCTATTTCCAAGCACCTTAAAACTAAGCCCCCTCGTGTTAGCCATTTCATCCCTGGGAAAAAGCCTCTCACTATCCACATGATCAATGCCTTTCATCATCTTATACACCTCTATCAGGTCACCTCTTATCCACTGTTGCTCCAAGCAGAAAAGGTCGAGTTCACTCTACCTATTCTCATAAGGCATGCTCCCCAATCCAGGCAACATCCTTGTAAATCTCCTCTGCACCCTTTCTATGGTTTCCACATCCTTCCTGTAGTGAGGCGACCAGAACTGATCACAGTACTCCCAAGTGGGGTCTGACCAGGGTCCTATATAGCTGCAACATTACCTCTCGGCTCATAAATTCAATTCCATGATTGATAAAGGCCAATACACCGTATCCCTATAGTTACAACATTGTTCCTGTAGTGAGGCGACCAGAACTGAGCACAGCACTCTAAGTTGGACTGACCTGCTAGTTTTATTTAGTGCAGGGAAGGGGTTGTTTTTTGGATGCTGATATTCCTGTTGTGTTTTGTGCAGTTGAGTATTTAGGGGTTGATGATCGGGATGCTGCCCTTTTTTGTGCAGAGGATGTGGTTTGATCTTTTTTCTCTGAATGACTTTCATGTTCTTTCTTTATTTAGTGGCTATCTGGAGAAGACAACTTTCAGAGTTGTATATAGATACATGTGTTGATAATAAATGAATCTTTGCATCTTTCAAAAGGGAAGGAGCACGCATAAAAAGACAAAAGGGGAAGAAACTGATATAAATTTAACTGATGGTAATGTGGGGTTAAAATTGAAAAGGGTGATGAATACAGTAATGGAAGTGTTATCTTTGAATGCTCACACTGAAAGAGGTGGAAATTGAATTCTGAGAGAGATTTGGCATGAGATGGGAGCTGACCAAAGTTGTTTGGAAGGGGACATTAACAGGATGATGGCACAGCAGCAATGACTGGAGTTTCTGAGAGTAATTCAGAAGGTTCAGAATAGATAAATACCAAAGATGAAGAAATATTGTAAAGCGAGGATGAGGCAACTGTGTCTGAAAAGGGGAAGTCAAAAACAGCATAAAATCAAAAGAAAGGGCATGCAATAAAGCAATAATTAGTGGGAATCTGGAGGATTTTAAAAACCAAGTGAAGGCAATAATAAAAAACGATGAGGAGAAAAGATGAAATATGAAGGTTAACTAGTCCATGTTATAAAAAAAGAAACCAAGAATCAAATAGAGGTAAGAGTGGAAAATGGACCACTGGAGAGGTCATGATGGAAATAAAGCATGACGGTCAAACTTAACAAGTAGTTTGTATTTGTCTTGTTTGTGAAAGATGCCATCAGTATGACAGATATCCAAATGTCAGGGCAGACGTCAGTGTAGTTGCTATTACTAAGAAGAAGGTGCTTGGGTGGCTGAAATGTCTGAAAGTCGATAAGCCACCTGGACCAGATGTACTACCACCTTGAGTTCTGAAAGAGGTGGCTGAAATGATTGTGGATGCATCCGTAGTGATCTTTCAACACAGATGCCTTGTGCAGGAAGGCACAGAGTCGACTGTACTTCCTTAGAAGGTTGGCGTCATTCAATGTTTGTAGTGAGATGCTGAAGATGTTCTATAGGTCAGTTGTGGAGAGCGCCCTCTTCTTTGTGGTGGCGTGTTGGGGAGGAAGCATTAAGAAGAGGGACGCCTCACGTCTTAATAAGCTGGTAAGGAAGGCGGGCTCTGTCGTGGGCAAAGTACTGGAGAGTTTAACATTGGCAGCTGAGCGAAGGGCGCTGAGCAGGCTACGGTCAATTATGGAAAACTCTGAACATCCTCTACATAGCACCATCCAGAGACAGAGAAGCAGTTTCAGCGACAGGTTACTATCGATGCAATGCTGCTCAGACAGGATGAAGAGGTCAATACTCCCCAATGCCATTAGGCTTTACAATTCAACCGCCAGGACTTAAGAACTTTTTAAAAGCTATTATTAATGCTTTTTGAGATAGTGATTTAGATGCATATCATATTTTTTTTACTGAGTTAAGTATTGTATGTAATTAGCTTTGCTACAACAAGTGTATGGGACATTGGAAAAAAAGTTGAATTTCCCCATGGGGATGAATAAAGTATCTATCTATCTATCTATCTATCACTAGATTCTGGGATGGTTTTGGAGGAATGGGAAATTGTAAATGTCACTCCACTCTTTCTGAAGGGTGGGAGGCGAACAACAGGAAATCAAACCAAAAGGGAACACACAGATTGAGAACAAAGGGCTGTTCATTTCACTCATGCAGGTTTCCGTGTTGAAAACCACAAATGCAAATTTACCCACAGGCAGCACTTCCTGGAATAGGGTGGTGTGGTGGTACAGGGAGAGGGAGAGAAAGATAAACAGAAAGCCGGGGAGGGAGAGAGCTGCCATGCTGTTTAAGGGCTCAATACTCTGTTTCTCTGCAAAATATTCCAAACTACTCATTCTTGCTTCTAATAGGAACATCCCTTTGCTTCCCTTTTCTGTTCTCCTGTTTGCCACCATTTGCAAAAAGACTGAGAACAGATGGGTTGTCACAACATTAACCTTTCACTAAATGTTACCTGTGCCTCAGTTTGAAACATGGGGCAGTGGTGGAGTGTGAGGTGTTGGGGGGTGGTGGGCAGTGGAATGGGGAGAGCGTGTAAATGAATGCCAGCAAAAGTGAGAGTGCAAGGGAGAGAGATTCACAAACACTGAAACAAGCTCTTTGGCCCACTAGGTACGTGCCAACCATCAGCACTTTTCACACTTACTGAAGAGTAGTCTTTAGTAAATTGTTGACATGTTTGGAATTTGACTTTCGATTCGACATGATACACACTGTTTTACGGATTAGCTCAAAAATCCTACTTCAAGACAGTTTAAATTCAGAAAATGAGACAGGGGAATGGGAAATAGGTTT
The DNA here is from genome assembly GCF_048418815.1 of Hemitrygon akajei. NCBI lineage: Eukaryota > Metazoa > Chordata > Chondrichthyes > Myliobatiformes > Dasyatidae > Hemitrygon > Hemitrygon akajei. Next base: position 20,661 of record NW_027332135.1, on the reverse strand, counting down.
TGAGGCTGAATTCTTTTTCAGGGCATTCTATCTTTCTATTATTATTTTTTAATATATATTTGCAGTTTGTCCATTGTACATCGGTTGTGTGGAGTTTTTTTCCATTGCTTCTATTGCATTTCTTTGTAACTCTGAGTATCTGCAAAAAGTGAATCTCAGGGTGGTATATGACATATACTGTATGTATGTGGATGTTGTGATGGAAAATAACTGGTTCTTTGAGTCTCAACAGTAGAGGTCTGGACACACACAGTTTTAATAATAAGGAATTTATTTACAAGGGGAAGTCGGGTCAACACAAGCAACTACAATACACAGGAAGCGGTGTGGGGACAGGGTACGGTTACACATACAAAGAACAAGGGAAAAGCACTACAACAGCTATCCCCCTTGACCTCGGATAGCTGCGGCTCCCTTACCAGGACAAATGATAGACCTTCCCAAGCATAAATCAATGCACTTACCTCCAATGTGGTGGTCTGTAAGAGAAGGCTAGCCAAGGGCAAGTCTCACCTTTTAAAGCATGGGGCTGGGCGAGATAATCCAGTTAAGGTGACCAATAATTTAGGTGTGCATTGATTAGTTGGGAGGGACCAAATGTTGATTGGCATGTGGTGTGTCCTCCGAGCAGCCAGGTGGCAGTGCATCTGCCATGTGGCCGGTATCTCTGGATGCACTCCACCCCTCAGAAGACGCACCACATAGCCAACACACATAAGAGGGTGGAACAAAATCGCATATACCAGAAATAACCAATTTTGAGCAGCTAAGTAAATGCAGAGACACTCTTAATCAGCTGGCATGTGCTACATAGTATAGAAATGGCTATGAGTACAAGAATGAGTGCGATGGACCAGTGAATGACAGTTGCGAGTAGGTAGTCCAGTGCCATTCGGTTCTGCAGGGCGACCATCCTGACTGCTATCAGTTCTGCCGTCGTTCGGGTGAGGGCATCCTCCGTGTGTTGCAGTGCCACTGCCATCTCGTTGGCCAGAGTCTCGAGCACACTGGCCATCTGGATCACCTCCCGGGACAGCCGGGCCGTACCATAACTGGGAAAGGCTATCATCCAGAACCTCTCTGCCTCTGTAATGGCCCTCTTGTCCTGGTGGCCGCTGTACGCCGGATGCTCCCCAAGGTCATTCAGGGGGTGGATGAAGGGCACCACATATGCTGGAAAGCAGCAGCCGTACCAGCTCGTGGGGAGCCACGGGTAGGCGCGGTGGCCGCAGATCCAGTGGGTCCCGTTTAGAGTCCAGGGGGCTCCCAGCTTAGTGGCATCGTCGGCAGTGGTCACTGGGGCACCCGGGTAACAGTTTCGCTGACAGGTGCTGTGACCAACAGAAAAGTTAGAAGTGTGCGCATTGCGGAGTCTGCACCAGCATTCGTTAGGTATACTCAGTGGCTGTGGAATAACTCTGAGGGTGGGGACTCGGGCGGAGGTCAAATTGTAGGGAGGGCAATACCAGTTCCTGAAGCACCCACCCCATCGGGGATCAAGGGAAGAGATGTTGTGGAGTGGGGAGGAGAGTGGTGGGGGACTGCCAGCAGGCCCCCCCCCCCCCAACAGATATACCAAAACCAGCAGGAGCAAACAGTCTGTGTAAACAGTTCATCTCAATTTCATCCAGCGGGATCGGCGTGAGTGGCAGCGCATCATCAGCGTGTGCTGGGGCCCGCAAGCGGATCCAGCAGTCCGATCTGTTGGTGTTGCTGGCAAACTCATAAGCGACCCTGAGGAAGGTGTTGGCAGCTGTCACGGAGCCGAGCATCGCAGCGACCAGGAGGGATGACTGGAGTCGCACCATTGTCCTGTAGAGGGAGACGGGGGTGGAGGGGTGGGGGTAGGTGTAGGAGGAAACTCATTCCTGTCTGGTTAAATGCCGGGTATGTATACAGGACAAATCAGATTTGCCTGGAATGGCAACCCAGCTGGTGTCCCCTGGACCGCGCGCAACAATTTCTCCCTTTCTGGGGAGGCTCTGCGGCTGTTGGATCCATACTCTGCCCGAGTCCTCGGTCTCGGGGGGGTTCGGTGGATTCCCAGTCGGGAGATGGGGACTGTGCCAGGTGGCGGGCCAGTGGGGATCCCCCTTGGCTAGTGGGCCGTGTGTTTAACTGGTCGACGGCCTGCTGAAGGACACTTAGCCACCTCTGCAGCGTGCGAGAGGATGTCAGAGTGAGAATTCTTTCCTTGAGCAGGCCGTTCATTCCTTCAATTAAGCCCGATGCCTGGGGGTGGTGGGGTAAATGGAGCAGCCACGAGATCCCCGCCTCAGCCGCCCAGGTCTGGGCTTTGGTCCCAGCAAAGTGTGAGCCCTGATCGGATTGTACCTCCCATGGGACCCCATAGAGAGAGGAGAGGTGCTGTAATCCGCTGATGGTGCCGTTCTGGTCGGCCCTCTCACAGGGCACCGCCACCAGGACACCCGAGTATGTGTCCACCATCGTGAGGACATACTGCTTCTTATTCTGTCGCAGAAGCAGTCCAATATAGTCGATTTGCCATACCTGACCCGCTCACGTGCCACGACGAATGTGGCCCGGTGGCCCTATCAGCCAGTCCCGTGGTTTGACTTGCTGGCAGAAGGGGCAGTTATCTACAGAGGTTTTACATTGATCGAGTATCAAGGCGACACCGAATTGTTCAGCCCAGCGCCGCGTGCCACCTTTGCGGTGTGCCCACACAGCTAGTGCACTGGGGTCGGTGTGCCCACGCAGCTAGTGCACTGGGGTCTGTGTGCCCACGGAGCTAGTGCACTGGGGTCTGTGTGCCCACGCAGCTAGTGCACTGGGGTCGGTGTGCCCACGCAGCTAGTGCACTGGGGTCGGTGTGCCCACGCAGCTAGTGCACTGGGGTCTGTGTGCCCACGCAGCTAGTGCACTGGGGTCGGTGTGCCCACACAGCTAGTGCACTGGGGTCTGTGTGCCCACGCAGCTAGTGCACTGGGGTCGGTGTGCCCACACAGCTAGTGCACTGGGGTCGGTGTGCCCACACAGCTAGTGCACTGGGATCTGTGTGCCCACGCAGCTAGTGCACTGGGGTCGGTGTGCCCACACAGCTAGTGCACTGGGGTCTGTGTGCCCACGCAGCTAGTGCACTGGGGTCGGTGTGCCCACGCAGCTAGTGCACTGGGGTCTGTGTGCCCACGCAGCTAGTGCACTGGGGTCGGTGTGCCCACACAGCTAGTGCACTGGGGTCGGTGTGCCCACACAGCTAGTGCACTGGGGTCGGTGTGCCCACACAGCTAGTGCACTGGGGTCTGTGTGCCCACGCAGCTAGTGCACTGGGGTCTGTGTGCCCACACAGCTAGTGCACTGGGGTCTGTGTGCCCACGCAGCTAGTGCACTGGGGTCGGTGTGCCCATGCAGCTAGTGCACTGGGGTTGGTGTGCCCACGCAGCTAGTGCACTGGGGTCTGTGTGCCCACGCAGCTAGTGCACTGGGGTCTGTGTGCCCATGCAGCTAGTGCACTGGGGTTGGTGTGCCCACGCAGCTAGTGCACTGGGGTCGGTGTGCCCACGCAGCTAGTGCACTGGGGTCGGTGTGCCCACGCAGCTAGTGCACTGGGGTCTGTGTGCCCACGCAGCTAGTGCACTGGGGTCTGTGTGCCCACGCAGCTAGTGCACTGGGGTCGGTGTGCCCACGCAGCTAGTGCACTGGGGTCTGTGTGCCCACGCAGCTAGTGCACTGGGGTCGGTGTGCCCACACAGCTAGTGCACTGGGGTCGGTGTGCCCACACAGCTAGTGCACTGGGGTCTGTGTGCCCACGCAGCTAGTGCACTGGGGTCGGTGTGCCCACGCAGCTAGTGCACTGGGGTCGGTGTGCCCACACAGCTAGTGCACTGGGGTCTGTGTGCCCAGGCAGCTAGTGCACTGGGGTCTGTGTGCCCACACAGCTAGTGCACTGGGGTCTGTGTACCCACGCAGCTAGTGCACTGGGGTCGGTGTGCCCATGCAGTTAGTGCACTGGGGTTGGTGTGCCCACGCAGCTAGTGCACTGGGGTCTGTGTGCCCACGCAGCTAGTGCACTGGGGTCTGTGTGCCCACGCAGCTAGTGCACTGGGGTTGGTGTGCCCACGCAGCTAGTGCACTGGGGTCGGTGTGCCCACGCAGCTAGTGCACTGGGGTTGGTGTGCCCACGCAGCTAGTGCACTGGGGTCTGTGTGCCCACACAGCTAGTGCACTGGGCTCTGTGTGCCCACGCAGCTAGTGCACTGGGGTCTGTGTGCCCACACAGCTAGTGCACTGGGGTCTGTGTGCCCACGCAGCTAGTGCACTGGGGTCGGTGTGCCCATGCAGCTAGTACACTGGGGTTGGTGTGCCCACGCAGCTAGTGCACTGGGGTTGGTGTGCCCACGCAGCTAGTGCACTGGGGTCGGTGTGCCCACGCAGCTAGTGCACTGGGGTCTGTGTGCCCATGCAGCTAGTGCACTGGGGTTGGTGTGCCCACGCAGCTAGTGCACTGTGGTCTGTGTGCCCACTCAGCTAGTGCACTGGGGTCGGTGTGCCCACGCAGCTAGTGCACTGGGGTCTGTGTGCCCATGCAGCTAGTGCACTGGGGTTGGTGTGCCCACGCAGCTAGTGCACTGGGGTCTGTGTGCCCACGCAGCTAGTGCACTGGGGTCGGTGTGCCCACGCAGCTAGTGCACTGGGGTCTGTGTGCCCACGCAGCTAGTGCACTGGGGTCTGTGTGCCCACGCAGCTAGTGCACTGGGGTCTGTGTGCCCACGCAGCTAGTGCACTGGGGTCGGTGTGCCCACGCAGCTAGCGCACTGGGGTCTGTGTGCCCACGCAGCTAGCGCACTGGGGTCTGTGTGCCCACGCAGCTAGCGCACTGGGGTCGGTGTGCCCACGCAGCTAGCGCACTGGGGTCGGTGTGCCCACGCAGCTAGCGCACTGGGGTCTGTGTGCCCACGCAGCTAGTGCACTGGGGTCGGTGTGCCCACGCAGCTAGTGCACTGGGGTCTGTGTGCCCACGCAGCTAGTGCACTGGGGTCTGTGTGCCCACGGAGCTAGTGCACTGGGGTCTGTGTGCCCACGCAGCTAGTGCACTGGGGTCTGTGTGCCCACGCAGCTAGTGCACTGGGGTCTGTGTGCCCACGCAGCTCGTGCACTGGGGTCTGTGTGCCCACGCAGCTAGTGCACTGGGGTCGGTGTGCCCACACAGCTAGTGCACTGGGGTCTGTGTGCCCACGCAGCTAGTGCACTGGGGTCGGTGTGCCCACGCAGCTAGTGCACTGGGGTCTGTGTGCCCACGCAGCTAGTGCACTGGGGTCGGTGTGCCCACGCAGCTAGTGCACTGGGGTCTGTGTGCCCACGCAGCTAGTGCACTGGGGTCGGTGTGCCCACGCAGCTAGTGCACTGGGGTCTGTGTGCCCACGCAGCTAGTGCACTGGGGTCGGTGTGCCCACACAGCTAGTGCACTGGGGTCTGTGTGCCCACGCAGCTAGTGCACTGGGGTCGGTGTGCCCACACAGCTAGTGCACTGGGGTCTGTGTGCCCACGCAGCTAGTGCACTGGGGTCGGTGTGCCCACGCAGCGAGTGCACTGGGGTCTGTGTGCCCACGCAGCTAGTGCACTGGGGTCGGTGTGCCCACGCAGCTAGTGCACTGGGGTCTGTGTGCCCACGCAGCTAGTGCACTGGGGTCGGTGTGCCCACGCAGCTAGTGCACTGGGGTCTGTGTGCCCACGCAGCTAGTGCACTGGGGTCTGTGTGCCCACGCAGCTAGTGCACTGGGGTCGGTGTGCCCACGCAGCTAGCGCACTGGGGTCTGTGTGCCCACGCAGCTAGCGCACTGGGGTCTGTGTGCCCACGCAGCTAGCGCACTGGGGTCGGTGTGCCCACGCAGCTAGCGCACTGGGGTCGGTGTGCCCACGCAGCTAGTGCACTGGGGTCTGTGTGCCCACGCAGCTAGTGCACTGGGGTCGGTGTGCCCACGCAGCTAGTGCACTGGGGTCTGTGTGCCCACGCAGCTAGTGCACTGGGGTCTGTGTGCCCACGGAGCTAGTGCACTGGGGTCTGTGTGCCCACGCAGCTAGTGCACTGGGGTCTGTGTGCCCACGCAGCTCGTGCACTGGGGTCTGTGTGCCCACGCAGCTAGTGCACTGGGGTTGGTGTGCCCACACAGCTAGTGCACTGGGGTCTGTGTGCCCACGCAGCTAGTGCACTGGGGTCGGTGTGCCCACGCAGCTAGTGCACTGGGGTCTGTGTGCCCACGCAGCTAGTGCACTGGGGTCGGTGTGCCCACGCAGCTAGTGCACTGGGGTCGGTGTGCCCACGCAGCTAGTGCACTGGGGTCTGTGTGCCCACGCAGCTAGTGCACTGGGGTCGGTGTGCCCACGCAGCTAGTGCACTGGGGTCTGTGTGCCCACGCAGCTAGTGCACTGGGGTCGGTGTGCCCACGCAGCTAGTGCACTGGGGTCTGTGTGCCCACGCAGCTAGTGCACTGGGGTCGGTGTGCCCACGCAGCTAGTGCACTGGGGTCTGTGTGCCCACGCAGCTAGTGCACTGGGGTCGGTGTGCCCACGCAGCGAGTGCACTGGGGTCTGTGTGCCCACGCAGCTAGTGCACTGGGGTCGGTGTGCCCACGCAGCTAGTGCACTGGGGTCTGTGTGCCCACGCAGCTAGTGCACTGGGGTCGGTGTGCCCACGCAGCTAGTGCACTGGGGTCTGTGTGCCCACGCAGCTAGTGCACTGGGGTCGGTGTGCCCACACAGCTAGTGCACTGGGGTCGGTGTGCCCACACAGCTAGTGCACTGGGGTCTGTGTGCCCACGCAGCTAGTGCACTGGGGTCGGTGTGCCCACGCAGCTAGTGCACTGGGGTCGGTGTGCCCACGCAGCTAGTGCACTGGGGTCGGTGTGCCCACGCAGCTAGTGCACTGGGGTCGGTGTGCCCACGCAGCTAGTGCACTGGGGTCTGTGTGCCCACGCAGCTAGTGCACTGGGGTCGGTGTGCCCACTCAGCTAGTGCACTGGGCTCTGTGTGCCCACGCAGCTAGTGCACTGGGGTCTGTGTGCCCACGCAGCTAGTGCACTGGGGTCGGTGTGCCCATGCAGCTAGTACACTGGGGTTGGTGTGCCCACGCAGCTAGTGCACTGGGGTCTGTGTGCCCACGCAGCTAGTGCACTGGGGTTGGTGTGCCCACGCAGCTAGTGCACTGGGGTCGGTGTGCCCACGCAGCTAGTGCACTGGGGTCTGCGTGCCCATGCAGCTAGTGCACTGGGGTAGGTGTGCCCACGCAGCTAGTGCACTGGGGTCTGTGTGCCCACGCAGCTAGTGCACTGGGGTCGGTGTGCCCACGCAGCTAGTGCACTGGGGTCTGTGTGCCCATGCAGCTAGTGCACTGGGGTTGGTGTGCCCACGCAGCTAGTGCACTGGGGTCTGTGTGCCCACGCAGCTAGTGCACTGGGGTCGGTGTGCCCACACAGCTAGTGCACTGGGGTCTGTGTGCCCACGCAGCTAGTGCACTGGGGTCGGTGTGCCCACACAGCTAGTGCACTGGGGTCTGTGTGCCCACGCAGCTAGTGCACTGGGGTCGGTGTGCCCACGCAGCGAGTGCACTGGGGTCTGTGTGCCCACGCAGCTAGTGCACTGGGGTCGGTGTGCCCACGCAGCTAGTGCACTGGGGTCTGTGTGCCCACGCAGCTAGTGCACTGGGGTCTGTGTGCCCACGCAGCTAGTGCACTGGGGTCGGTGTGCCCACACAGCTAGTGCACTGGGGTCGGTGTGCCCACACAGCTAGTGCACTGGGGTCTGTGTGCCCACGCAGCTAGTGCACTGGGGTCGGTGTGCCCACGCAGCTAGTGCACTGGGGTCGGTGTGCCCACGCAGCTAGTGCACTGGGGTCGGTGTGCCCACGCAGCTAGTGCACTGGGGTCGGTGTGCCCACGCAGCTAGTGCACTGGGGTCTGTGTGCCCACGCAGCTAGTGCACTGGGGTCGGTGTGCCCACTCAGCTAGTGCACTGGGCTCTGTGTGCCCACGCAGCTAGTGCACTGGGGTCTGTGTGCCCACGCAGCTAGTGCACTGGGGTCGGTGTGCCCATGCAGCTAGTACACTGGGGTTGGTGTGCCCACGCAGCTAGTGCACTGGGGTCTGTGTGCCCACGCAGCTAGTGCACTGGGGTTGGTGTGCCCACGCAGCTAGTGCACTGGGGTCGGTGTGCCCACGCAGCTAGTGCACTGGGGTCTGTGTGCCCATGCAGCTAGTGCACTGGGGTAGGTGTGCCCACGCAGCTAGTGCACTGGGGTCTGTGTGCCCACGCAGCTAGTGCACTGGGGTCGGTGTGCCCACGCAGCTAGTGCACTGGGGTCTGTGTGCCCATGCAGCTAGTGCACTGGGGTTGGTGTGCCCACGCAGCTAGTGCACTGGGGTCTGTGTGCCCACGCAGCTAGTGCACTGGGGTCGGTGTGCCCACGCAGCTAGTGCACTGGGGTCTGTGTGCCCATGCAGCTAGTGCACTGGGGTTGGTGTGCCCACGCAGCTAGTGCACTGGGGTCTGTGTGCCCACGCAGCTAGTGCACTGGGGTCGGTGTGCCCACGCAGCTAGTGCACTGGGGTCTGTGTGCCCACGCAGCTAGTGCACTGGGGTCTGTGTGCCCACGCAGCTAGTGCACTGGGGTCTGTGTGCCCACGCAGCTAGTGCACTGGGGTCGGTGTGCCCACGCAGCTAGCGCACTGGGGTCTGTGTGCCCACGCAGCTAGCGCACTGGGGTCTGTGTGCCCACGCAGCTAGCGCACTGGGGTCGGTGTGCCCACGCAGCTAGCGCACTGGGGTCGGTGTGCCCACGCAGCTAGTGCACTGGGGTCGGTGTGCCCACGCAGCTAGTGCACTGGGGTCTGTGTGCCCACGCAGCTAGTGCACTGGGGTCTGTGTGCCCACGCAGCTCGTGCACTGGGGTCTGTGTGCCCACGCAGCTAGTGCACTGGGGTCGGTGTGCCCACACAGCTAGTGCACTGGGGTCTGTGTGCCCACGCAGCTAGTGCACTGGGGTCGGTGTGCCCACGCAGCTAGTGCACTGGGGTCTGTGTGCCCACGCAGCTAGTGCACTGGGGTCTGTGTGCCCACGCAGCTAGTGCACTGGGGTCGGTGTGCCCACGCAGCTAGTGCACTGGGGTCTGTGTGCCCACGCAGCTAGTGCACTGGGGTCGGTGTGCCCACACAGCTAGTGCACTGGGGTCTGTGTGCCCACGCAGCTAGTGCACTGGGGTCGGTGTGCCCACACAGCTAGTGCACTGGGGTCTGTGTGCCCACGCAGCTAGTGCACTGGGGTCGGTGTGCCCACGCAGCGAGTGCACTGGGGTCTGTGTGCCCACGCAGCCAGTGCACTGGGGTCGGTGTGCCCACGCAGCTAGTGCACTGGGGTCTGTGTGCCCACGCAGCTAGTGCACTGGGGTCGGTGTGCCCACGCAGCTAGTGCACTGGGGTCTGTGTGCCCACGCAGCTAGTGCACTGGGGTCGGTGTGCCCACGCAGCTAGTGCACTGGGGTCTGTGTGCCCACGCAGCTAGTGCACTGGGGTCGGTGTGCCCACGCAGCTAGCGCACTGGGGTCGGTGTGCCCACGCAGCTAGCGCACTGGGGTCTGTGTGCCCACGCAGCTAGCGCACTGGGGTCGGTGTGCCCACGCAGCTAGCGCACTGGGGTCGGTGTGCCCACGCAGCTAGTGCACTGGGGTCTGTGTGCCCACGCAGCTAGTGCACTGGGGTCGGTGTGCCCACGCAGCTAGTGCACTGGGGTCTGTGTGCCCACGCAGCTAGTGCACTGGGGTCTGTGTGCCCACGCAGCTCGTGCACTGGGGTCTGTGTGCCCACGCAGCTAGTGCACTGGGGTTGGTGTGCCCACACAGCTAGTGCACTGGGGTCTGTGTGCCCACGCAGCTAGTGCACTGGGGTCGGTGTGCCGACGCAGCTAGTGCACTGGGGTCGGTGTGCCCACGCAGCTAGTGCACTGGGGTCGGTGTGCCCACGCAGCTAGTGCACTGTTGTCGGTGTGCCCACGCAGCTAGTGCACTGGGGTCTGTGTGCCCACGCAGCTAGTGCACTGGGGTCGGTGTGCCCACGCAGCTAGTGCACTGGGGTCTGTGTGCCCACGCAGCTAGTGCACTGGGGTCGGTGTGCCCACGCAGCTAGTGCACTGGGGTCTGTGTGCCCACGCAGCTAGTGCACTGGGGTCGGTGTGCCCACACAGCTAGTGCACTGGGGTCTGTGTGCCCACGCAGCTAGTGCACTGGGGTCGGTGTGCCCACGCAGCGAGTGCACTGGGGTCTGTGTGCCCACGCAGCTAGTGCACTGGGGTCGGTGTGCCCACGCAGCTAGTGCACTGGGGTCTGTGTGCCCACGCAGCTAGTGCACTGGGGTCGGTGTGCCCACGCAGCTAGTGCACTGGGGTCTGTGTGCCCACGCAGCTAGTGCACTGGGGTCGGTGTGCCCACACAGCTAGTGCACTGGGGTCGGTGTGCCCACACAGCTAGTGCACTGGGGTCTGTGTGCCCACGCAGCTAGTGCACTGGGGTCGGTGTGCCCACGCAGCTAGTGCACTGGGGTCGGTGTGCCCACGCAGCTAGTGCACTGGGGTCGGTGTGCCCACGCAGCTAGTGCACTGGGGTCGGTGTGCCCACGCAGCTAGTGCACTGGGGTCTGTGTGCCCACGCAGCTAGTGCACTGGGGTCGGTGTGCCCACTCAGCTAGTGCACTGGGCTCTGTGTGCCCACGCAGCTAGTGCACTGGGGTCTGTGTGCCCACGCAGCTAGTGCACTGGGGTCGGTGTGCCCATGCAGCTAGTACACTGGGGTCGGTGTGCCCACGCAGCTAGTGCACTGGGGTCTGTGTGCCCACGCAGCTAGTGCACTGGGGTCTGTGTGCCCACGCAGCTAGTGCACTGGGGTCGGTGTGCCCACGCAGCTAGTGCACTGGGGTCTGTGTGCCCACGCAGCTAGTGCACTGGGGTCGGTGTGCCCACGCAGCTAGTGCACTGGGGTCTGTGTGCCCACGCAGCTAGTGCACTGGGGTCTGTGTGCCCACGCAGCTAGTGCACTGGGGTCGGTGTGCCCACGCAGCTAGTGCACTGGGGTCGGTGTGCCCACGCAGCTAGTGCACTGGGGTCGGTGTGCCCACGCAGCTAGTGCACTGGGGTCTGTGTGCCCACGCAGCTAGTGCACTGGGGTCGGTGTGCCCACGCAGCTAGCGCACTGGGGTCTGTGTGCCCACGCAGCTAGCGCACTGGGGTCGGTGTGCCCACGCAGCTAGCGCACTGGGGTCGGTGTGCCCACGCAGCTAGCGCACTGGGGTCGGTGTGCCCACGCAGCTAGCGCACTGGGGTCGGTGTGCCCACGCAGCTAGCGCACTGGGGTCGGTGTGCCCACGCAGCTAGTGCACTGGGGTCGGTGTGCCCACGCAGCTAGTGCACTGGGGTCTGTGTGCCCACGCAGCTAGTGCACTGGGGTCTGTGTGCCCACGCAGCTAGTGCACTGGGGTCGGTGTGCCCACGCAGCTAGTGCACTGGGGTCTGTGTGCCCACGCAGCTAGTGCACTGGGGTCTGTGTGCCCACGCAGCTAGTGCACTGGGGTCTGTGTGCCCACGCAGCTAGTGCACTGGGGTCGGTGTGCCCACGCAGCTAGTGCACTGGGGTCTGTGTGCCCACGCAGCTAGTGCACTGGGGTCGGTGTGCCCACGCAGCTAGTGCACTGGGGTCTGTGTGCCCACGCAGCTAGTGCACTGGGGTCTGTGTGCCCACGCAGCTAGTGCACTGGGGTCGGTGTGCCCACGCAGCTAGTGCACTGGGGTCTGTGTGCCCACGCAGCTAGTGCACTGGGGTCGGTGTGCCCACGCAGCTAGTGCACTGGGGTCTGTGTGCCCACGCAGCTAGCGCACTGGGGTCGGTGTGCCCACGCAGCTAGCGCACTGGGGTCTGTGTGCCCACGCAGCTAGCGCACTGGGGTCGGTGTGCCCACGCAGCTAGCGCACTGGGGTCGGTGTGCCCACGCAGCTAGTGCACTGGGGTCTGTGTGCCCACGCAGCTAGTGCACTGGGGTCGGTGTGCCCACGCAGCTAGTGCACTGGGGTCTGTGTGCCCACGGAGCTAGTGCACTGGGGTCTGTGTGCCCACGCAGCTAGTGCACTGGGGTCTGTGTGCCCACGCAGCTCGTGCACTGGGGTCTGTGTGCCCACGCAGCTAGTGCACTGGGGTCGGTGTGCCCACACAGCTAGTGCACTGGGGTCTGTGTGCCCACGCAGCTAGTGCACTGGTGTCGGTGTGCCCACGCAGCTAGTGCACTGGGGTCTGTGTGCCCACGCAGCTAGTGCACTGGGGTCGGTGTGCCCACACAGCTAGTGCACTGGGGTCTGTGTGCCCACGCAGCTAGTGCACTGGGGTCGGTGTGCCCACGCAGCTAGTGCACTGGGGTCTGTGTGCCCACGCAGCTATTGCACTGGGGTCGGTGTGCCCACGCAGCTAGTGCACTGGGGTCTGTGTGCCCACGCAGCTAGTGCACTGGGGTCGGTGTGCCCACACAGCTAGTGCACTGGGGTCGGTGTGCCCACACAGCTAGTGCACTGGGGTCTGTGTGCCCACACAGCTAGTGCACTGGGGTCGGTGTGCCCACGCAGCTAGTGCACTGGGGTCTGTGTGCCCACGCAGCTAGTGCACTGGGGTCTGTGTGCCCACGCAGCTAGTGCACTGGGGTCGGTGTGCCCACGCAGCTAGTGCACTGGGGTCTGTGTGCCCACGCAGCTAGTGCACTGGGGTTGGTGTGCCCACGCAGCTAGTGCACTGGGGTCGGTGTGCCCACGCAGCTAGTGCACTGGGGTCGGTGTGCCCACGCAGCTAGTGCACTGGGGTCTGTGTGCCCACGCAGCTAGTGCACTGGGGTCGGTGTGCCCACGCAGCTAGTGCACTGGGGTCTGTGTGCCCACGCAGCTAGTGCACTGGGGTCGGTGTGCCCACGCAGCTAGTGCACTGGGGTCTGTGTGCCCACGCAGCTAGTGCACTGGGGTCGGTGTGCCCACGCAGCTAGTGCACTGGGGTCGGTGTGCCCACGCAGCTAGTGCACTGGGGTCGGTGTGCCCACGCAGCTAGTGCACTGGGGTCGGTGTGCCCACGCAGCTAGTGCACTGGGGTCGGTGTGCCCACGCAGCTAGTGCACTGGGGTCTGTGTGCCCACGCAGCTAGTGCACTGGGGTCGGTGTGCCCACACAGCTAGTGCACTGGGGTCGGTGTGCCCACACAGCTAGTGCACTGGGCTCTGTGTGCCCACGCAGCTAGTGCACTGGGGTCTGTGTGCCCACGCAGCTAGTGCACTGGGGTCGGTGTGCCCATGCAGCTAGTACACTGGGGTCGGTGTGCCCTCGCAGCTAGTGCACTGGGGTCTGTGTGCCCACGCAGCTAGTGCACTGGGGTTGGTGTGCCCACGCAGCTAGTGCACTGGGGTCGGTGTGCCCACGCAGCTAGTGCACTGGGGTCTGTGTGCCCATGCAGCTAGTGCACTGGGGTAGGTGTGCCCACGCAGCTAGTGCACTGGGGTCTGTGTGCCCACGCAGCTAGTGCACTGGGGTCGGTGTGCCCACGCAGCTAGTGCACTGGGGTCTGTGTGCCCATGCAGCTAGTGCACTGGGGTTGGTGTGCCCACGCAGCTAGTGCACTGGGGTCTGTGTGCCCACGCAGCTAGTGCACTGGGGTCGGTGTGCCCACGCAGCTAGTGCACTGGGGTCTGTGTGCCCACGCAGCTAGTGCACTGGGGTCGGTGTGCCCACGCAGCTAGTGCACTGGGGTCTGTGTGCCCACGCAGCTAGTGCACTGGGGTCGGTGTGCCCACGCAGCTAGTGCACTGGGGTCTGTGTGCCCACGCAGCTAGTGCACTGGGGTCGGTGTGCCCACGCAGCTAGTGCACTGGGGTCTGTGTGCCCACGCAGCTAGTGCACTGGGGTCGGTGTGCCCACGCAGCTAGCGCACTGGGGTCGGTGTGCCCACGCAGCTAGCGCACTGGGGTCGGTGTGCCCACGCAGCTAGCGCACTGGGGTCGGTGTGCCCACGCAGCTAGTGCACTGGGGTCGGTGTGCCCACGCAGCTAGCGCACTGGGGTCTGTGTGCCCACGCAGCTAGCGCACTGGGGTCGGTGTGCCCACGCAGCTAGTGCACTGGGGTCGGTGTGCCCACGCAGCTAGTGCACTGGGGTCTGTGTGCCCACGCAGCTAGTGCACTGGGGTCGGTGTGCCCACGCAGCTAGTGCACTGGGGTCTGTGTGCCCACGCAGCTAGTGCACTGGGGTCGGTGTGCCCACGCAGCTAGTGCACTGGGGTCTGTGTGCCCACGCAGCTAGTGCACTGGGGTCTGTGTGCCCACGCAGCTAGTGCACTGGGGTCGGTGTGCCCACGCAGCTAGTGCACTGGGGTCGGTGTGCCCACGCAGCTAGTGCACTGGGGTCTGTGTGCCCACGCAGCTAGTGCACTGGGGTCGGTGTGCCCACGCAGCTAGTGCACTGTGGTCTGTGTGCCCACGCAGCTAGTGCACTGGGGTCGGTGTGCCCACGCAGCTAGTGCACTGGGGTCGGTGTGCCCACGCAGCTAGCGCACTGGGGTCGGTGTGCCCACGCAGCTAGCGCACTGGGGTCGGTGTGCCCACGCAGCTAGTGCACTGGGGTCTGTGTGCCCACGCAGCTCGTGCACTGGGGTCGGTGTGCCCACGCAGCTAGAGCACTGGGGTCTGTGTGCCCACGCAGCTCGTGCACTGGGGTCTGTGTGCCCACGCAGCTAGTGCACTGGGGTCGGTGTGCCCACGCAGCTAGTGTACTGGGGTCTGTGTGCCCACGCAGCTAGTGCACTGGGGTCGGTGTGCCCACACAGCTAGTGCACTGGGGTCTGTGTGCCCACGCAGCTAGTGCACTGGGGTCGGTGTGCCCACGCAGCTAGTGCACTGGGGTCTGTGTGCCCACGCAGCTAGTGCACTGGGGTCGGTGTGCCCACGCAGCTAGTGCACTGGGGTCTGTGTGCCCACGCAGCTAGTGCACTGGGGTCGGTGTGCCCACACAGCTAGTGCACTGGGGTCGGTGTGCCCACACAGCTAGTGCACTGGGGTCTGTGTGCCCACACAGCTAGTGCACTGGGGTCGGTGTGCCCACACAGCTAGTGCACTGGGGTCTGTGTGCCCACGCAGCTAGTGCACTGGGGTCGGTGTGCCCACACAGCTAGTGCACTGGGGTCGGTGTGCCCACGCAGCTAGTGCACTGGGGTCTGTGTGCCCACGCAGCTAGTGCACTGGGGTCGGTGTGCCCACGCAGCTAGTGCACTGGGGTCTGTGTGCCCACGCAGCTAGTGCACTGGGGTCGGTGTGCCCACGCAGCTAGTGCACTGGGGTCTGTGTGCCCACGCAGCTAGTGCACTGGGGTCGGTGTGCCCACGCAGCTAGTGCACTGGGGTCTGTGTGCCCACGCAGCTAGTGCACTGGGGTCGGTGTGCCCACGCAGCTAGTGCACTGGGGTCGGTGTGCCCACGCAGCTAGTGCACTGGGGTCTGTGTGCCCACGCAGCTAGTGCACTGGGGTCGGTGTGCCCACGCAGCTAGTGCACTGGGGTCGGTGTGCCCACGCAGCTAGTGCACTGGGGTCTGTGTGCCCATGCAGCTAGTGCACTGGGGTCTGTGTGCCCACGCAGCTAGTGCACTGGGGTCTGTGTGCCCACGCAGCTAGTGCACTGGGGTCTGTGTGCCCACGCAGCTAGTGCACTGGGGTCGGTGTGCCCACGCAGCTAGTGCACTGGGGTCTGTGTGCCCACGCAGCTAGTGCACTGGGGTCTGTGTGCCCACGCAGCTAGTGCACTGGGGTCTGTGTGCCCACGCAGCTAGTGCACTGGGGTCTGTGTGCCCACGCAGCTAGTGCACTGGGGTCTGTGTGCCCACGCAGCTAGCGCACTGGGGTCGGTGTGCCCACGCAGCTAGCGCACTGGGGTCGGTGTGCCCACGCAGCTAGCGCACTGGGGTCGGTGTGCCCACGCAGCTAGTGCACTGGGGTCTGTGTGCCCACGCAGCTAGTGCACTGGGGTCTGTGTGCCCACGGAGCTAGTGCACTGGGGTCTGTGTGCCCACGCAGCTAGTGCACTGGGGTCTGTGTGCCCACGCAGCTCGTGCACTGGGGTCTGTGTGCCCACGCAGCTAGTGCACTGGGGTCGGTGTGCCCACACAGCTAGTGCACTGGGGTCTGTGTGCCCACGCAGCTAGTGCACTGGGGTCGGTGTGCCCACACAGCTAGTGCACTGGGGTCTGTGTGCCCACGCAGCTAGTGCACTGGGGTCTGTGTGCCCACGCAGCTGGTGCACTGGGGTCGGTGTGCCCACGCAGCTAGTGCACTGGGGTCTGTGTGCCCACGCAGCTAGTGCACTGGGGTCGGTGTGCCCACGCAGCTAGTGCACTGGGGTCTGTGTGCCCACGCAGCTAGTGCACTGGGGTCGGTGTGCCCACGCAGCTAGTGCACTGGGGTCTGTGTGCCCACGCAGCTAGTGCACTGGGGTCGGTGTGCCCACGCAGCTAGTGCACTGGGGTCTGTGTGCCCACACAGCTAGTGCACTGGGGTCGGTGTGCCCACACAGCTAGTGCACTGGGGTCTGTGTGCCCACGCAGCTAGTGCACTGGGGTCTGTGTACCCACGCAGCTAGTGCACTGGGGTCTGTCTGCCCACGCAGCTAGTGCACTGGGGTCTGTGTGCCCACACAGCTAGTGCACTGGGGTCTGTGTACCCACGCAGCTAGTGCACTGGGGTCTGTCTGCCCACGCAGCTAGTGCACTGGGGTCTGTGTGCCCACGCAGCTAGTGCACTGGGGTCGGTGTGCCCACGCAGCTAGTGCACTGGGGTCGGTGTGCCCACGCAGCTAGTGCACTGGGGTCGGTGTGCCCACGCAGCTAGTGCACTGGGGTCTGTGTGCCCACGCAGCTAGTGCACTGGGGTCTGTGTGCCCACGCAGCTAGTGCACTGGGGTCGGTGTGCCCACGCAGCTAGTGCACTGGGGTCTGTGTGCCCACGCAGCTAGTGCACTGGGGTCTGTGTGCCCACGCAGCTAGTGCACTGGGGTCTGTGTACCCACGCAGCTAGTGCACTGGGGTCGGTGTGCCCACGCAGCTAGTGCACTGGGGTCTGTGTACCCACGCAGCTAGTGCACTGGGGTCGGTGTGCCCACGCAGCTAGTGCACTGGGGTCTGTGTGCCCACGCAGCTAGTGCACTGGGGTCGGTGTGCCCACGCAGCTAGTGCACTGGGGTCGGTGTGCCCACGCAGCTAGTGCACTGGGGTCTGTGTGCCCACGCAGCTAGTGCACTGGGGTCTGTGTGCCCACGCAGCTAGCGCACTGGGGTCGGTGTGCCCACGCAGCTCGTGCACTGGGGTCGGTGTGCCCACGCAGCTAGCGCACTGGGGTCTGTGTGCCCACGCAGCTCGTGCACTGGGGTCTGTGTGCCCACGCAGCTAGTGCACTGGGGTCTGTGTGCCCACGCAGCTAGCGCACTGGGGTCGGTGTGCCCACGCAGCTAGTGCACTGGGGTCTGTGTGCCCACGCAGCTAGTGCACTGGGGTCTGTGTGCCCACGGAGCTAGTGCACTGGGGTCTGTGTGCCCACGCAGCTAGTGCACTGGGGTCTGTGTGCCCACGCAGCTCGTGCACTGGGGTCTGTGTGCCCACGCAGCTAGTGCACTGGGGTCGGTGTGCCCACGCAGCTAGTGCACTGGGGTCTGTGTGCCCACGCAGCTCGTGCACTGGGGTCTGTGTGCCCACGCAGCTCGTGCACTGGGGTCTGTGTGCCCACGCAGCTCGTGCACTGGGGTCTGTGTGCCCACGCAGCTAGTGCACTGGGGTCGGTGTGCCCACGCAGCTAGTGCACTGGGGTCGGTGTGCCCACGCAGCTAGTGCACTGGGGTCGGTGTGCCCACGCAGCTAGTGCACTGGGTTCTGTGTGCCCACGCAGCTAGTGCACTGGGGTCTGGGTGCCCACGCAGCTAATGCACTGGGGTCTGTGTGCCCACGCAGCTAGTGCACTGGGGTCGGTGTGCCCACGCAGCTAGTGCACTGGGGTCTGTGTGCCCACGCAGCTAGTGCACTGGGGTCGGTGTGCCCACGCAGCTCGTGCACTGGGGTCTGTGTGCTCACGCAGCTAGTGCACTGGGGTCTGTGTGCCCACGCAGCTCATGCACTGGGGTCGGTGTGCCCACGCAGCTAGTCCACTGGGGTCTGTGTGCCCACGCAGCTAGTGCACTGGGGTCTGTGTGCCCACGCAGCTAGTGCACTGGGTTCTGTGTGCCCACGCAGCTAGTGCACTGGGGTCGGTGTGCCCACGCAGCTAGTGCCCTGGGGTCTGTGTCAGGGGTGGAAGTGGTGGCAGATGATATTTGGGCAGCCTGGTCCACAGCAGCGTTAAACGTTGCCTCTTCATTATCTTTCTGGGTATGGGCATCCACATGGTGGACAGAAATTTTCCTGTAGGTAGCCTGGTCCCAAATGAAACGCCAGTGGTGCTGTCCCCAGAGGGGACTTCCGTGTATTTCCCACCCCATGTCTTGCCACCGGGCCATCCACACTGTAATGCCGTTAGCTACTGCCTAGGAGTCAGTATAGATGTGGACTGGTCCGGTAGTGTTTTGGAGGGTGAGGGCTACTGCCACCAGCTCGGCAAGTTGACTGGAACCTCCCCCTCCCTCGGTGGTTAAAATTCTACCCGTGGCGGGATGAAGTGCTGCCGCTTTCCAAAATTATTTACCCCCTTTCCAGCGGCTGGAGCTGTCTGTGAGCCAGGCGCGCAGTTTGCTGTCGGGGTCGAGGGAATCGAAGGGTTGATCCCAACATGCTGGGGAGGGTTGTACCTCGGGGATGTCCGGGGCAGGGTCCTGGGACTGGGGGAAAGCTATGACTTGTTCATGGAGGCGGCTGACCCCTTCAGGACCCGGTCCGCAATGTACCACTTCCACTTGACAATGGAGGACCTCTGGGCTGAGCCCGGTCCGCAATGTACCACTTCCACTTGACAATGGAGGACCTCTGGGCTCAGCCCGGTCCGCAATGTACCACTTCCACTTGACAATGGAGGACCTCTGGGCTCAGCCCGGTCCGCAATGTACCACTTCCACTTGACAATGGAGGACCTCTGGGCTCAGCCCGGTCTGCAATGTACCACTTCCACTTGACAATGGAGGACCTCTGGGCTCAGCCCAGTCTGCAATGTACCACTTCCACTTGACAATGGAGGACCTCTGGGCTCAGCCCGGTCCGCAATGTACCACTTCCTCTTGACAATGGAGGACCTCTGGGCTCAGCCCGGTCCGCAATGTACCACTTCCTCTTGACAATGGAGGACCTCTGGGCTCAGCCCGGTCTGCAATGTACCACTTCCTCTTGACAATGGAGGACCTCTGGGCTCAGCCCGGTCTGCAATGTACCACTTCCACTTGACAATGGAGGACCTCTGGGCTCAGCCCTCCTTGTGGGTAGAATCGGGGGACTTGACCCATCGCATTATGGGGAGATGGGGGCGAAGGACGACAGGGTCGGTGCCTGTTTGGTGTTCTGTGGTGAGGAGCGCCAGGTAGCAGGCCAGTAACTGGCGCTCGAAGGGGCTGTAGCGCACTGCCGCTTCAGGTAGGGACTTAGTCCAGAAACCGAGGGCGACTCTACGCGCTGGGGTCTTCTGCCAGAGGCTCCACTCAGTGACCGTCTCGCTCGCTGAGACCTGTAACTCAAAAGGCAGACCCGCCTGGTGGGAAGAAAGTGGCACGGCTTGTTCCACCGCTAGTTTCGCCCTATCAAAGGCAGTCTGTTCCGCTGGGCCCCAGAGAAATGTGGATTTTTTCCTGGAGATCCTATAGAGCGGCCGGAGAAGTGTGGTCAAGTGGGGTATATGCTGCCGCCAATAGCCCAGGAGCCCCACGAATCTCTGTGTGGCAGTTTTATTCGAGGGGACGGCAAAATTTAAAATTTTATTTTTGGCGGCATCGGGTATGTTTCTGTGCCCGGAGTTCCATTGTACTCCCAGGAAAATGACACCCTGGCTGGGGCCCTGTATTTTTTCCATATTAATGGCCCAGCCCCATCCCCTGAGGGATTCGATTAGCATGTGAAGGGCCTTTGACACAATGGTCTCAGAAGGGCCTTGGAGAAGAATATCATCTATATAATGTGCGATTGAAATCTCCGGTGGGAATTGGATGTTGTGTAACTCGCGGGAGACAAGGCCATGGCATATAGTGGGGCTGTGAATGTAGCCTTGGGGCAGGCGATTAAATGTGTATTGCCTGCTATCCCAAGTAAAGGCAAACTGGTCTTGGCTATCTGAGTGCAGGGGAATGGAGAAAAATGCATTCGGTAAATCGTTTCTGGGGACGGCCTGCGATGTCTTCAATTTCCCTGTCCTTCTGACCACACAAGTGCTGCAGGTGATCAGTAATTCTAACCTGGCGTCTCAGCAGGGACGCAAACAACCAGAAGGCACCCCTTTGACTCCCCTTGGCTTTGGGGAACCCTGATTCCTTCAGGAGGGAGACCACATGATGGCCCAGCTTCTCTCCACGGGGCTCTAACTGCTCAGACTGGTTTTCTGTGGTCTGCCAGCATGCTGGCCAGACTCTCAAATCCCTCCCCTTCATCAGCCCACCCGGGGATCTTATCCTGCGAGCCTGCACTGGCTTTCATCCCTT